>NW_026453526.1:1087500-1095000 GCF_943734755.1 Anopheles moucheti
CTTCTTGAGGTTTGGTCCGATTTTCAGTACTCTTGTCCATGCTTTCACATGCTCTGATAGGTAGGTTCGTTCTCAGTTATCCCTGTGTTCATGGTTTTCTTGTGCTTCCATAGGTTTGGTCCGTGTTTTTGAGTACTCTTGTCCATGATTTTCGTGTGCTTCTAGAGGTTTGGTCCGATTTTCAGTACTCTTGTCCATGACTTTCGTTTGCTTCGATTCGTTCACTCCATTACTCTTGTCTGTGGTTTTCGTTTGCTTCGATTCGTTCACTCTATTACTCTTGTCTGTGGTTTTCGTTTGCTTCGATTCGTTCAGTCCATTACTCTTGTATGTGATTTTCGTTTGCTTCGATTTGTTCAGTCCATTACTCTTGTATGTGATTTTCGTTTGCTTCGAGTCGTTCAGTCCATTACCCTTGTCTATGATTTTCGTTTGCTTCGAGTCGTTCAGTCCAATACTTACCTTTGTCTATGATTTTCGCTCTAGCCCAGTCGCCCTGCGCTCTGGAAATCACATTCCAACTCTATCACCGATAGTGCTCACACCTTGGAAACCACATTTCACCCGGGGAACCTTAGGGTGGATTTTGAGCCTTTCGGGATTGCGAAACCATCATTTAACACTCTAAACTTAATTTCCGCAATCCCAGACGCACTTTCCATATGGTCTCCAAAAATGCGTGTGAGCTGACCTGGTCCCTTATAATAGGCAATGAACACGATTTTGGAAAAATATTTTTATCAAAATTTTTTGACTCACCGGGTAAAATCGAATTTACTTGGGAAAAATGTTCTAGCAGGGGCCCTCCCATACAAATTTTTTTCTTCTCAAAAATGATTTTCGTTTCACTTTTCATACTCAGGGGAGTCTAAAATTGATGTTTTGAGTCACCGTGAAAAAAAAATTTTTTTGACCCGAGCTTGTGTCGGCGACCCAAAATCGACGCACTTGGGAAATATGTTCTAGCAGGGGCCCTCCCATACAAAAATTTTTTCTTCTCAAAAATGATTTTCGTTTCACTTTTCATACTCAGGGGAGTCTAAAATTGATGTTTTGAGTCACCGTGAAAAAAAAAATTTTTTGACCCGAGCTTGTGTCGGCGACCCAAAATCGACGCACTTGGGAAAAATGTTCTAGCAGGGGCCCTCCCATACAAATTTTTTTCTTCTCAAAAATGATTTTCGTTTCACTTTTCATACTCAGGGGAGTCTAAAATTGATGTTTTGAGTCACCGTGAAAAAAAAAATTTTTTTGACCCGAGCTTGTGTCGGCGACCCAAAATCGACGCACTTGGGAAATATGTTCTAGCAGGGGCCCTCCCATACAAAAATTTTTTCTTCTCAAAAATGATTTTCGTTTCACTTTTCATACTCAGGGGAGTCTAAAATTGATGTTTTGAGTCACCGAGAAAAAAAAATTTTTTTGACCCGAGCTTGTGTCGGCGACCCAAAATCGACGCACTTGGGAAAAATGTTCTAGCAGGGGCCCTCCCATACAAAAATTTTTTCTTCTCAAAAATGATTTTCGTTTCACTTTTCATACTCAGGGGAGTCTAAAATTGATGTTTTGAGTCACCGTGAAAAAAAAAATTTTTTTGACCCGAGCTTGTGTCGGCGACCCAAAATCGACGCACTTGGGAAATATGTTCTAGCAGGGGCCCTCCCATACAAAAATTTTTTCTTCTCAAAAATGATTTTCGTTTCACTTTTCATACTCAGGGGAGTCTAAAATTGATGTTTTGAGTCACCGAGAAAAAAAAATTTTTTTGACCCGAGCTTGTGTCGGCGACCCAAAATCGACGCACTTGGGAAAAATGTTCTAGCAGGGGCCCTCCCATACAAAAATTTTTTCTTCTCAAAAATGATTTTCGTTTCACTTTTCATACTCAGGGGAGTCTAAAATTGATGTTTTGAGTCACCGAGAAAAAAAAATTTTTTTGACCCGAGCTTGTGTCGGCGACCCAAAATCGACGCACTTGGGAAAAATGTTCTAGCAGGGGCCCTCCCATACAAAAATTTTTTCTTCTCAAAAATGATTTTCGTTTCACTTTTCATACTCAGGGGAGTCTAAAATTGATGTTTTGAGTCACCGTGAAAAAAAAATTTTTTTGACCCGAGCTTGTGTCGGCGACCCAAAATCGACACACTTGGGAAATATGTTCTAGCAGGGGCCCTCCCATACAAAAATTTTTTCTTCTCAAAAATGATTTTCGTTTCACTTTTCATACTCAGGGGAGTCTAAAATTGATGTTTTGAGTCACCGTGAAAAAAAAATTTTTTTGACCCGAGCTTGTGTCGGCGACCCAAAATCGACGCACTTGGGAAAAATGTTCTAGCAGGGGCCCTCCCATACAAAAATTTTTTCTTCTCAAAAATGATTTTCGTTTCACTTTTCATACTCAGGGGAGTCTAAAATTGATGTTTTGAGTCACCGTGAAAAAAAAAATTTTTTGACCCGAGCTTGTGTCGGCGACCCAAAATCGACGCACTTGGGAAAAATGTTCTAGCAGGGGCCCTCCCATACAAAAATTTTTTCTTCTCAAAAATGATTTTCGTTTCACTTTTCATACTCAGGGGAGTCTAAAATTGATGTTTTGAGTCACCGTGAAAAAAAAATTTTTTGACCCGAGCTTGTGTCGGCGACCCAAAATCGACGCACTTGGGAAATATGTTCTAGCAGGGGCCCTCCCATACAAAAATTTTTTCTTCTCAAAAATGATTTTCGTTTCACTTTTCATACTCAGGGGAGTCTAAAATTGATGTTTTGAGTCACGGTGAAAAAAAATTTTTTTTTTGACTCACCGGGTAAAATGGTCGCACTTGGTAAAAATGTTCTAGCAGGGGCCCTCCCATACAAAAAATTTTTATTTCTCAAATCGATCCGTGGTTTCACTTTTCATACTCTAGGGCCCAATTGCTTCAACTTTGGAAAAAATTTTCGATGATGAAAAATTTTCACCTTCGACGTCCATCGACCACTCGACCCGAACTTGGTACTTTTGTATGGAGGTACCCGAGTGGTGACTTTTTCATACAAAAATTTTTTTGCGAATACGTGTTCGTTCGCGATCATTAAGGCCATGAACAACAAGTCCGCTGCGATAGAAATAGTGCATTGTAGTTACTCGACGAGAAAAAAAATCGGGACTTAGAAAAATTTTTGAAAGTCAAATCGTATTGACTTCCAACAGCACCAGATAATAAACACACATCGCCTGTTGCACCACAGATCGCATTTGACTTAACAAATCGCCTGTTGGTACGCACATCACCATCGACTTTACCAATCGCGTTTCGCACCGCTAATCCCACTTGGCGTGGAGCCACGCACATAATGTTGCGAGGAGAGTATTAATCGGGACTTAGCGTTTTAAGCTCGCGAACACTCCACTATGGGAGTGCACGCAAGCACCAACTGTACACACACAACACAACAATCACTCTCGCGAACACTCCATTCCCAAAGTGAACGCGAGCACCAGCAAGCATGGGTCGCCTGAGAGGATCGATGCGAACGCATCTCTACAACTCGCAGCTCCCAGCCTGTAGTCCCGTCGTTTGCGGGCGGTCGAAGGTGTCGAAACTAGTTGTATCCACGGTCGACGGAAACACAGCCACCAGGGTTCCCTGTGGTAAGGTACTTCCACGTGCAGCGTGCTCCCGCCCGTTGCGGCTCAGTCTAGTGCTATAGCGGGGATGAGACGTCAGTGTGCGCGGGGCAGCACCGACGGATCTCGGAGGGTTGTTAAGCCCGCTAGCTTCCGATCACCTAATGGGTTTGAGAAGCGCTATCAGCTCGGATTGGATACGACCTTAGAGGCGTTCAGGCATAATCCAGCGGACGTAGCGTCATACCAAAGTCCGGTCGAACTAGTATTGAGCCAGTGGTCCGTACCTGTGGTTCCTCTCGTACTGCACAGGAATTCCGTTAAGATAGCGGCAAACAGCACACACCAGTAGGGTAAAACTAACCTGTCTCACGACGGTCTAAACCCAGCTCACGTTCCCTTGAAAGGGTGAACAATCCTACGCTTGGTGAATTTTGCTTCACAATGATAGGAAGAGCCGACATCGAAGGATCAAAAAGCCACGTCGCTATGAACGCTTGGCGGCCACAAGCCAGTTATCCCTGTGTGTGCGTAGCTGTCATTCACGGTGTTAGGACGTGCCTCTGTGTCGCTCGTGTTAAAATACGAAAATCAGGGTGTAAAATTGCGAAAAAAGGGCTAAAAAGTGTTATAAACATTGAGTTTTAGTGCCTTTTACCTTTTAATGGTGGAAAAATAACAAAACAGGACGATGCTCGCCTGATAAAAGCGATATAAATCTCTCCCATACATTTTGTATGGGAACAAACAAGTGCTATTTATTCGCGAAAGGGACGACAAAAACATCAAGTGGCACGTTTATTACGTAGTGGCGACGCCGAAGAACAATTTTCCGGACGGTGGCAGTGTGGAAAACGCCACAAAACTGAGAAAAAAGTGCGTGAAAAACAGCGGCAGAGCGGCGTCAGGTGGATCGTCGCGTGTGTACGTGTTGACGTGTTGACGTTTGTGCTGACGTCATCGGCGTCATTGGCAAAGCTTTCGGCTCCGAGCTTTCGCCTTAGCCGAGACACGGGGCAGCGCCATCTATCGGAACTTACGGGAGACTTCATCAGTGGCGTCATCTGGTGGACGATAGCGGATTCAGCGGTAGCGGCGACAACAACCCGTGCGCTTGGGAGATTTCAACGTCGGTACCAGCGGGCAACCCGGGTCGGTGTATGCGGGTTGCATACCGACAGGCGGTGATCTCAACGCTGGATAAGGAGGCGAACCCGGGCAAAATATTTATTGGTTTTAAATATTTGTTTTCCGAAACTAATATTTATTTTTGGTTTTAGAGCAAATATAACAATAAATAAAAACCTTGATAGGCTGGCCTTCACAGGGCCATGGACAGGGGCTTAAGGGCGCGAACACTCTCGGTTGACGAACCGAGCGCAGCCACCACCAGGAGCAGATCGGCCATGAGCGCGGGCAAGCGGCTCACTGTCCCGCTAACGCCGGTGATGGAGGGTGTGGCTGTTAGTGGAGCCACGAGCTCCAGCAAGTATGCGGCCAGGTTGGTGACTGGCACTGGAGGTTCTCCGTCGAGCGAGGTGCGACGCATCATTAGTGAGGCGAAACTCGACAGCGAGACGTTGCTTGCGGTCGTCAAAAAGCTGGAGGAGCAGGTAACGCTCCTGCGAGTTCAGATGGAGGCGGCAGCTGAGCAGGCTCGGCAAGACCTCCGCGAGGCGCGTCTGGAGGCTCGGCAGCGGGAGGAGCGGCTGGTTGCTGACAATCAGCAGTTGCGCGAGGAGCTCCGGAAGGAGCGGGAGTTGTTGACGGCGCTGGTGGCACAGACCGTCGGGCAGAACCAGCAGCCAACTACTGTGCAGCAGCAGCTGGAGCGGGCTACGCAGCAGAGCACGCAGCAGCGTGGACATCAGCAGGACGCGGTGGTGGCTACGAGCAAGCCACCTCAGACGACGGATGGCGGCTCCTGGGTTGAGGTGGTGCGTCGTAAGCCGCCACGTCAGCAGACGGCTGAGCAACAGCGGCAGCAACAGTGGCCACAGCTTCCGCAACGGCAGCAGCAACAGCAGCGGCAGCAACCGCAGCAACGACAACAGCCGCAACGGCCTCTGCCACAGCGGTCCGTGGTGCAGCAGCAGGTCATGCCGCGTCTGCAATCTGAGCCACGCAAGCAGCTGGCGAAGAAAAAGCTGGACGCCATCGAGGTAGCCCCAGGCGAGGGTCAGTCATGGACGGATGTTTACCAGCTGATCCGTAGTGCTCCGTCGTTGGCCGAAGACCAGGCCAAGCTAGGAGTCGGGCGACGGACGACGCGTGATCGGCTGGTCATGGACCTTCAAGAAGGCGTCAACGCGCAGGAAGTCCTGGAACGGGTGCAGCAGGTCTGCGCGCAGGCTGCAGCTCCGGCCACCACCCGTTTGGTGACGGAGACGGTTGAGGTCCGCCTTGATGAGGTGGACCCTTTAGCGGTTGCATCGGATGTGGCGATGGCGGTGAAAGCAGTTTGCTCGGAGTCGGTGAGCGAATCCGCCGTGCATCTCACGAAGGCGTGGAACGGCACGCAGACGGCGTATGTAAAGATGTCGGCCAAGGTGGCGGACCGTGTTCACCAGCAGCATGTGCGAGTGTTGCACACCTCCTGCCTGGCGACGCGACTGGCACCTCCGACTCGGGGACAACTGCGGTGCTTCAAGTGCCTGGAGCACGGACATCTGCGGCACCAGTGCAGGAGCGAGATCGACAGATCGGCGCACTGCATCCGTTGCGGTCAACCGGGCCACCTGGCCCGAGTCTGCACAGCGGAGGTGTGCTGCGCGGTTTGCAAGGGCCCTCACCGGGTGGGACATCCGTCCTGCACTCGGGTCTGAAGGTCCTGCAGATCAACCTCGGGCGCAGCCGGGTTGCACAGGACCTGATGCTGCAGACGGCACGGGAGCAGCGGGTGGACGTCGTCATTGCCTGCGAGCTGTACAAGCCGCCTCGGGATAACGGCAGATGGGCGGTGGATGAGGCGCAGAGTGTGGCAGTGGTCGCCACCGGGGCTTACCCCATCCAACGCCTGTGGGGTAGCGTCCATCCCGGGCTGGTGGTGGCCACAGTGGCAGGTGTCACCTTTGCCAGCTGTTACGTTTCGCCGAACATCGGGCCAGCGGACTTTGGCGCCTATCTCGAGGCGGTGGAGATGGCGTTGGTTGGTCACCAGCACATCGTGCTTGCCGGTGATTTCAACGCGTGGAGCCAGGAGTGGGGATGTCCCCGCACAACATCCAGGGGCCACTCGCTCATGGGGACGGTGCAGCATCTGCAGCTCGATGTTGTCAACCGCGGCAACGTACCCACCTTCATGGGCAACGGGGTTGCGCGCGAGAGCATCGTGGACGTCTCGTTCGCAAGCACCTCGATCGCCTTGTCCGGAACGTGGAGAGTGAGCTCCACCTTCACCCACAGCGACCACCGTTACGTGGAATATTCCGTCGGTGTGCCGGGTCGGCAGGGACAGCGGCAACAGCATCAGCCATCGCGGACGCACGGGAGCGTGGCTATCGCGACGCATGCCGGGATTCGCTGGAAGACCTCCCTCTTCCGCAGCGAGGACTACAAGACCGCCCTCGTCGACTGTCGCTTCGCAGAAGCTGATACGTCCGAGGCGCTGGTCGGAGCATTGACCCTCGCTTGCGACGCCATCATGGAGAGGGTAGGCAGGCCGAAGCAGCATCAACAGCCACGGCTGTATTGGTGGACCCCGGAGCTGGGCGACTTGCGTCGGGAGTGTGAACTTGCCGAGGAGAGGCTTAGTGCTGCCACAGGTTCGGCGGACCGCGACGTGGCGACCGCTCGCCTTCACGACCTGCGACGACAGCTGCAGCGAGCGATCCAGGAGAGCCGGAGCGGGAAGCTGCAGGAGCTGATTGACGCAGTCGACAGCGACGTGTTTG
>NW_026453526.1:1102500-1107500 GCF_943734755.1 Anopheles moucheti
AAATGAGCATTTGGGTGATTTCCCGTTCCTCTCGGAATGGGGGCGCCAATTGGCGAGAACACGCTGCTGCTCACATTGTAGCACGCGTGCAGCCCAGAACATCTAAGGGCATCACGGACCTGTTATCGCTCATTCTCACCTTGCTAAACACAAGTTGTCCCGCTAAGCAGGGCAAACGTGGCCGACGACCGCCCGTGAAGGGGCCGCCGGCCTTGACGTCAGGTGCGCCCGGAGGTGCACTGCTGACAGCGTTCTAGTTAGCTTGTTTGAGTCGCGTTCGTTATCGGAATTAACCAGACAAATCATTCCACGAACTAAGAACGGCCATGCACCACTACCCTTAAATTTGAGAAAGAGCTCTCAATCTGTCTTACCTCGATAAGTTCGGACCTGGTAAATTTTCCCGTGTTGAGTCAAATTAAGCCGCAAGCTCCACTTCGTTTTTTTTTTAAACAATTGCAGGTTTTATTGTTCATAAACATTATGTTCTAAAAACAATAGCGTAAACCCACGCTCTTGACGAACGACGTCGCCCGCCAGGGATTTGTCGTGCGTCATTATGAACCCTTTCGGATGTCCCTACCCAATCTCTTTATTAAATTGCTCTTTCCTTTACCCGCATATTGAAAGCGTACGCTAACTGAGTCCGCATGACTCGCTCGTATTTTAACACTTTAGGCTCTCAAGCTAGCTCGCAATCTAGCGATCGGACCATTCCGCCTCGCTGGCGGAAGCCTCCTCCGCAGCTGTCCATCGCCGACCTGCAGCTCGACGTCTTCTTTCATTCTCTCGTCTATTCCGCCGAGACCGGATTAGATCCGCCTCCGTAGGCGCGGTCCGACGACGGCGCGTTGTCGAAGGGCCCTCCCGTTGGACCCGCGCTCTCCACATTCGCTGCATAAACAGTCGCCTCTCATGGCGAACTCTGATCGTCTCAGGGGAAGCTGGTTCTCCCCTGCTCCGCCGAGGGATTGGAGGAGGAGCTAGGCCCTCGCGCTCCGCCTCTACTGCCGCCCGCAGTACCTCGTCATCCCGAGCGGCCAGTGCTGCTGCGACGTCCGCAGCCAGTCGCACACGCGCCCGATCCTCCGCCCTGCCGCGAAGCCGTCTGTTGCGGGCAGACCGTTGACGCGCTGCTCGCGTTTCATTTACCCGTCTCGTGATGTCTTCTACGAAGACGTCTTCCACTTCCTCGCCGAAGAGTGCGGCCACACTTTCGAGGACCACTTCCTCGTCCTCGGCGAAAGCCGCTTCCGCTCGACCGCTGGCGAGGGCCTCCTCATCGCGCCACAGCTGTTGCAGCACGGTGGTGATGTTTTTCGCTGCCCTTTGAATGCGGTCCCACCACTCCGCACTCTCCAGCAGCTTCTCGGCCATGTTGCTGAGCTGGACCGATTCGGATGTCCCCCAGCCCAACAGCTCACGTCGGATCTCCTCGAACACGGGGCACTCGAACAAGACGTGGGCCACCGACTCCACCGACCCTACGCACCGTGGACACTCCGGGGACGAAGCGAAGCCGCAGACATGCAGGTACTCTCGGAAAAATCCATGTCCGGAAAGCACCTGCGAAAGGTGGAAGTCCACCTTCCCGTGCTTACGTCCCGTCCACCGGTGCAGGTCGGGAATCAGGCTGTGTGCCCACGTCTGATAGCGGCTGGCCGATGGTGTTGCCGCCGCACGGTCCCACGCGTTCTGCCACTCTATCATCGTGGCCGCTCGCTCCATTGCTCGAGCCTCCTTCCTGCTGATGCCAGGTTCAGCCGACAGCCTGCTGTGGCACCTTGCGTCCTCTTGGATAATTAGACGGTAGGGTACAAGACCGGCCATCACCACCGACACCTCATAGGACACCGAGCGAAACGAGCTCGACACCCCGCGTGCCAGCGGCTTCTGCACCTGGGCCAGTCGTCTGCGGCACCACTGCATATCGGTCGCCTTAGCCCAGATGGGCGAGGCGTACCGAATGACAGACTCCGCAACTCCTGCCAGCAATCGCCGCTTGGCCACCTGCGGGCCGCTGTGGTTTCGCATCACCGAGGTGACAACCGCCACCGCACGGAGGGCCTTGTCCGCGGCCGCTTCCACGTGCGGTTTCCACGATAGCTTCTCATGAAGCTGGACCCCCAGATAGCGCATCGATCTCCCAGTGGTGCAGGTCACTTCACCGACGCGTACCGGAACCTCCAGTCGTCCTCGTCTCAGACTCGAAATGAGTACCGCCTCGGTCTTGTGGGGGGCGAGACTGAGATGACGTGCCTCAAGCCACCCCATCACCGCCTCAATCGCTGTCTCGGCAACCGTCGCCGACTCCTCCGGTGTGCGGCCCTCGGCCAGGATGGCGATGTCGTCAGCAAAACCGACGATGGTGGCCCCTTCAGGGAGCTGGATTCGCAGAACGCCGTCGTACATGACGTTCCACAGAGTCGGGCCAAGGATTGACCCCTGTGGAACGCCTGCCGTTACCCGACGTGACACCGGGCCGTCATGGGTGTCGTACACCAGCTCCCTGTCGGTAAAGTAGTCGCGGAGAAGGAGTTGCAGCTGCGCTGGGACCCCTTTCTCGCGCAGGGCCATCGCAATCGCCTGCCAGCTGGCAGTGTTGAAGGCGTTCTTAACATCCAACGCCACGACCAGCAGGCAGCGCCTGTCCCGCTGGTTCGTCCTGCCGAAGGACATCGCGCGCTCGCCTGCCTCCACCACCAGCTGGATCGCCTGCAGGGTGCTTCGCTGTCTCCGGAATCCGAACTGGTTCTCCGCTAGCTGAGGCGACTCCGGATCCTCGAGGTGCTCATTAAGCCTGTCGAGTGCCGTCCGCTCGAACACCTTCGCTGGGTTGTCTATCAGGCAGATCGGGCGACAGGACGACGCTTCGCCCGGTGGCTTACCTGGTTTAGGCAACAGCACCAGCTTTTGCCTCTTCCACTCGCGTGGAATGACGCCCGTGTCCAGGCAGCTCTGGAAGACCCCGACGAAGGACTCTGGATGCTTGCGGATGGCAACCGTCACCGCAGCATTTGGCACTCCATCCAGGCCAGGCGCTTTCCGCGGATGCAGCTCGCTCGCTATCGCCTGGAGCTCCGCGCAGCTGATCGGACGGACCGGAGTGTCCCCTTCCGAAGGCGCGACGTCCGGCCACTCGACCGGGGGATGCTCCGGAAACAGCTCCTCGACGATCCGCTGCAACACCGCTGGATCGCGTTCACGCGCCGTCCAGCTGCCCCGAAACCGCAGAAGGACCTGCCGGAACCACTGTCCCGTCTCGTCCGCGGCTAGGGCCTGCAGCCACTCATCGAACTGGCGCTGCTTGCTGGCCTTAATTGCCGTCCTTAAGGCAGCACGCGCCTCCTGGTGCTCCTGCGATGCCAACTCGACAGATGTCTCGTCCAAGGCCGTGCTCTGCCTTTCCCGGGCCAACCGGCAGCGCTCGGTCAGCTCCTCAATGGCCGGAGTCCACCAGTACACATTCGCGCTCTTTCTCTGCTGAGAGTGGCCGATCCTTGCCATGGTGGCATCGCAGGCCTCTGCGAGCACCATCCCCAGGCTTGCCGCATCGGTCACCCGATCGGCAAAACGGGTCGCCTCGAGTGCCATTTCGAAAGTACGGGGGCAAAACTGGCGAGTTCGCCAGCGAACACCCGCCTCCCGTACTCCGACGCCTTCCAGCCGCTGGATGCCCCGTCCGGGCCGCTGGCCAGCACGAGGCTGTTGCCCGACCGCAAACCGGATATAGCGGTGGTCGCTATAAGAGTAGCGGTCTAGCGTCCTCCAGGAGCTGATGACCTCCGCTACTCCATCCGGTCGGCAGAGCGATGGGCTCGCGAATGCGACGTCCACCCTGCTGGGCCGGGCCACACCGTTTCCCAGGAAAGTCGGCTCCGTTCCGCGGTTGAGCACCTCCAACCCGATGCTCGTTGCCGTCTGGAGGAGCGCCTCACCCTTAAGGTTGGCACGCTCGCTCCCCCAGGCCCCGTGCCACGCGTTGAAGTCACCGGCCAGGACGACGTGGGGGTGACCTCTCGCCAGAACCTCCAGCCGGTCCATCTGCCGCTCGAAGTCCGGGAGCCCGACAGATGGCGGAATGTAGCAGCAGATAAAGACTATACCTGCTACATCTGCTGCCACTATGCCTGGATGCTGTACACTCCTCACCCGCTGGATGGGGAACCGTTGGCCGCTGGTGACAATCGCGGCCTTGAGTTGCTCATCAGACGCCCAATTGCCGTTGTTGGCCGGCACTGCGTATAGCTCCGTCACGAGCATAACGTCTGCTCCTTCCTCCCTCATACGCTGGAGCGCAAGATCTTGGGCGCTCCTGCTCTTGCCGATGTTGATTTGGAGCACCTCAATCATCGTCGGGCCGTATTTTTGCACAGGGCGGAGGCAATCGGGTGCGGGCCGCCACACTTTAGACATCGGACTTGGCCGATACAAGTTACCGCCTTGTGGCCTTCCGCGCCACACCGGATGCATATCTTGCTGCGGTCCTCGCCCGAGCACTGCCCGGCGAAGTGGCCACGCTCCAGGCACCGGAAGCACCGCTTCTCCGCCAGCGACGCTTTCGGGACCTCCCACACCCAGCACGAGGTGTAACCTAGGAGCAGGCGCTTCCCGGCCAGATGCTCCGCGTCCGACCGTGGCATGGTGACGCGGGCACGGTTCGTGCCATCCCGTCGCGCCCACATATCGATGGCGGCCTCAACGTGCTCCTTCCCCAGCGCCGTCAGCATTGCCTGACGCAGCTGGTCCTCATTCGCCAGGGAGTCTATGTTAGTGACCAGGACCTGGGCCATCTCAGTGCGGACGATCGCCGCTCCCTTGTCCCCGATGGCCACGCGGATGCGTTGGCATAGTTCCGCGCTATCGACGTCCCGGCTGAGCGGAAGCCGCAAAGTGTCCTTCGGCGTCCGCTTTCCGACGCCAATTTTGTCCTGTAGGCCGTCGAGCTGGGCGCTTGTACGGATGACCTTGTACATATCCAGGTAGCTGACACCCTCCGC
>NW_026453526.1:1112500-1122500 GCF_943734755.1 Anopheles moucheti
CGCCCTGCGCTCTGGAAATCACATTCCAACTCTATCACCGATAGCGCTCACACCTTGGAAACCACATTTCACCCGGGGAACCTTAGGGTGGATTTTGAGCCTTTCGGGATTGCGAAACCATCATTTAACACTCTAAACTTAATTTCCGCAATCCCAGACGCACTTTCCATATGGTCTCCAAAAATGCGTGTGAGCTGACCTGGTCCCTTATAATAGGCAATGAACACGATTTTGGCAAAATATTTTTTTCAAAATTTTTTGACTCACCGGGTAAAATCGAATTTACTTGGGAAAAATGTTCTAGCAGGGGCCCTCCCATACAAAAATTTTTTCTTCTCAAAAATGATTTTCGTTTCACTTTTCATACTCAGGGGAGTCTAAAATTGATGTTTTGAGTCACCGAGAAAAAAAAATTTTTTTGACCCGAGCTTGTGTCGGCGACCCAAAATCGACGCACTTGGGAAAAATGTTCTAGCAGAGGCCCTCCCATACAAAAATTTTTTCTTCTCAAAAATGATTTTCGTTTCACTTTTCATACTCAGGGGAGTCTAAAATTGATGTTTTGAGTCACCGAGAAAAAAAAATTTTTTTGACCCGAGCTTGTGTCGGCGACCCAAAATCGACGCACTTGGGAAAAATGTTCTAGCAGGGGCCCTCCCATACAAAAATTTTTTCTTCTCAAAAATGATTTTCGTTTCACTTTTCATACTCAGGGGAGTCTAAAATTGATGTTTTGAGTCACCGTGAAAAAAAAATTTTTTTGACCCGAGCTTGTGTCGGCGACCCAAAATCGACGCACTTGGGAAAAATGTTCTAGCAGGGGCCCTCCCATACAAAAATTTTTTCTTCTCAAAAATGATTTTCGTTTCACTTTTCATACTCAGGGGAGTCTAAAATTGATGTTTTGAGTCACCGAGAAAAAAAAATTTTTTTGACCCGAGCTTGTGTCGGCGACCCAAAATCGACGCACTTGGGAAAAATGTTCTAGCAGGGGCCCTCCCATACAAAAATTTTTTCTTCTCAAAAATGATTTTCGTTTCACTTTTCATACTCAGGGGAGTCTAAAATTGATGTTTTGAGTCACCGAGAAAAAAAAATTTTTTTGACCCGAGCTTGTGTCGGCGACCCAAAATCGACGCACTTGGGAAAAATGTTCTAGCAGGGGCCCTCCCATACAAAAATTTTTTCTTCTCAAAAATGATTTTCGTTTCACTTTTCATACTCAGGGGAGTCTAAAATTGATGTTTTGAGTCACCGAGAAAAAAAAATTTTTTTGACCCGAGCTTGTGTCGGCGACCCAAAATCGACGCACTTGGGAAAAATGTTCTAGCAGGGGCCCTCCCATACAAAAATTTTTTCTTCTCAAAAATGATTTTCGTTTCACTTTTCATACTCAGGGGAGTCTAAAATTGATGTTTTGAGTCACCGTGAAAAAAAAATTTTTTTGACCCGAGCTTGTGTCGGCGACCCAAAATCGACGCACTTGGGAAAAATGTTCTAGCAGGGGCCCTCCCATACAAAAATTTTTTCTTCTCAAAAATGATTTTCGTTTCACTTTTCATACTCAGGGGAGTCTAAAATTGATGTTTTGAGTCACCGAGAAAAAAAAATTTTTTTGACCCGAGCTTGTGTCGGCGACCCAAAATCGACGCACTTGGGAAAAATGTTCTAGCAGGGGCCCTCCCATACAAAAATTTTTTCTTCTCAAAAATGATTTTCGTTTCACTTTTCATACTCAGGGGAGTCTAAAATTGATGTTTTGAGTCACCGAGAAAAAAAAATTTTTTTGACCCGAGCTTGTGTCGGCGACCCAAAATCGACGCACTTGGGAAAAATGTTCTAGCAGGGGCCCTCCCATACAAAAATTTTTTCTTCTCAAAAATGATTTTCGTTTCACTTTTCATACTCAGGGGAGTCTAAAATTGATGTTTTGAGTCACCGTGAAAAAAAAATTTTTTGACCCGAGCTTGTGTCGGCGACCCAAAATCGACGCACTTGGGAAAAATGTTCTAGCAGGGGCCCTCCCATACAAAAATTTTTTCTTCTCAAAAATGATTTTCGTTTCACTTTTCATACTCAGGGGAGTCTAAAATTGATGTTTTGAGTCACCGAGAAAAAAAAATTTTTTTGACCCGAGCTTGTGTCGGCGACCCAAAATCGACGCACTTGGGAAAAATGTTCTAGCAGGGGCCCTCCCATACAAAAATTTTTTCTTCTCAAAAATGATTTTCGTTTCACTTTTCATACTCAGGGGAGTCTAAAATTGATGTTTTGAGTCACCGAGAAAAAAAAATTTTTTTGACCCGAGCTTGTGTCGGCGACCCAAAATCGACGCACTTGGGAAAAATGTTCTAGCAGGGGCCCTCCCATACAAAAATTTTTTCTTCTCAAAAATGATTTTCGTTTCACTTTTCATACTCAGGGGAGTCTAAAATTGATGTTTTGAGTCACCGAGAAAAAAAAATTTTTTTGACCCGAGCTTGTGTCGGCGACCCAAAATCGACGCACTTGGGAAAAATGTTCTAGCAGGGGCCCTCCCATACAAAAATTTTTTCTTCTCAAAAATGAT
The DNA here is from genome assembly GCF_943734755.1 of Anopheles moucheti. NCBI lineage: Eukaryota > Metazoa > Arthropoda > Insecta > Diptera > Culicidae > Anopheles > Anopheles moucheti. The sequence goes on from NW_026453526.1 coordinate 1,115,070, forward strand.
TTTCGTTTCACTTTTCATACTCAGGGGAGTCTAAAATTGATGTTTTGAGTCACCGTGAAAAAAAAATTTTTTTGACCCGAGCTTGTGTCGGCGACCCAAAATCGACGCACTTGGGAAAAATGTTCTAGCAGGGGCCCTCCCATACAAAAATTTTTTCTTCTCAAAAATGATTTTCGTTTCACTTTTCATACTCAGGGGAGTCTAAAATTGATGTTTTGAGTCACCGAGAAAAAAAAATTTTTTTGACCCGAGCTTGTGTCGGCGACCCAAAATCGACGCACTTGGGAAAAATGTTCTAGCAGGGGCCCTCCCATACAAAAATTTTTTCTTCTCAAAAATGATTTTCGTTTCACTTTTCATACTCAGGGGAGTCTAAAATTGATGTTTTGAGTCACCGAGAAAAAAAAATTTTTTTGACCCGAGCTTGTGTCGGCGACCCAAAATCGACGCACTTGGGAAAAATGTTCTAGCAGGGGCCCTCCCATACAAAAATTTTTTCTTCTCAAAAATGATTTTCGTTTCACTTTTCATACTCAGGGGAGTCTAAAATTGATGTTTTGAGTCACCGTGAAAAAAAAATTTTTTTGACCCGAGCTTGTGTCGGCGACCCAAAATCGACGCACTTGGGAAAAATGTTCTAGCAGGGGCCCTCCCATACAAAAATTTTTTCTTCTCAAAAACGATTTTCGTTTCACTTTTCATACTCAGGGGAGTCTAAAATTGATGTTTTGAGTCACCGTGAAAAAAAAATTTTTTTGACCCGAGCTTGTGTCGGCGACCCAAAATCGACGCACTTGGGAAAAATGTTCTAGCAGGGGCCCTCCCATACAAAAATTTTTTTTTGACTCACCGGGTAAAATGGTCGCACTTGGGAAAAATGTTCTAGCAGGGGCCCTCCCATACAAAAATTTTTTCTTCTCAAAAATGATTTTCGTTTCACTTTTCATACTCAGGGGAGTCTAATATTGAAGTTTTGAGTCACCGTGAAAAAAATTTTTTTTTGACTCACTGGGTAAAATGGTCGCACTTGGGAAAAATGTTCTAGCAGGGGCCCTCCCATACAAAAAATTTTTATTTCTCAAATCGATCCGTGGTTTCACTTTTCATACTCTAGGGCCCATTTGCTTCAACTTTGGAAAAAATTTTCGATGATGAAAAATTTTCACCTTCGACGTCCATCGACCACTCGACCCGAACTTGGTACTTTTGTATGGAGGTACCCGAGTGGTGACTTTTTCATACAAAAATTTTTATTTCTCAAATCGATCCGTGGTTTCACTTTTCATACTCTAGGGCCCATTTGCTTCAACTTTGGAAAAAATTTTCGATGATGAAAAATTTTCACCTTCGACGTCCATCGACCACTCGACCCGAACTTGGTACTTTTGTATGGAGGTACCCGAGTGGTGACTTTTTCATACAAAAATTTTTATTTCTCAAATCGATCCGTGGTTTCACTTTTCATACTCTAGGGCCCATTTGCTTCAACTTTGGAAAAAATTTTCGATGATGAAAAATTTTCACCTTCGACGTCCATCGACCACTCGACCCGAACTTGGTACTTTTGTATGGAGGTACCCGAGTGGTGACTTTTTCATACAAAAATTTTTTTGCGAATACGTGTTCGTTCGCGATCATTTAGGCCATGAACCGCAAGTCCGCTGCGATAGAAATAGTGCATTGTAGTTACTCGACGAGAAAAAAAATCGGGACTTAGAAAAATTTTTGAAAGTCAAATCGTATTGACTTCCAACAACACCTGATAATAAACACACATTGCCTGTTGCACCACAGATCGCATTTGACTTAACAAATCGCCTGTTGGTACGCACATCACCATCGACTTTACCAATCGCGTTTCGCACCGCTAATCCCACTTGGCGTGGAGCCACGCACATAATGTTGCGAGGAGAGTATTAATCGGGACTTAGCGTTTTAAGCTCGCGAACACTCCACTATGGGAGTGCACGCAAGCACCAACTGTACACACACAACACAACAATCACTCTCGCGAACACTCCATTCCCAAAGTGAACGCGAGCACCAGCAAGCATGGGTCGCCTGAGAGGATCGATGCGAACGCATCTCTACAACTCGCAGCTCCCAGCCTGTAGTCCCGTCGTTTGCGGGCGGTCGAAGGTGTCGAAACTAGTTGTATCCACGGTCGACGGAAACACAGCCACCAGGGTTCCCTGTGGTAAGGTACTTCCACGTGCAGCGTGCTCCCGCCCGTTGCGGCTCAGTCTAGTGCTATAGCGGGGATGAGACGTCAGTGTGCGCGGGGCAGCACCGACGGATCTCGGAGGGTTGTTAAGCCCGCTAGCTTCCGATCACCTAATGGGTTTGAGAAGCGCTATCAGCTCGGATTGGATACGACCTTAGAGGCGTTCAGGCATAATCCAGCGGACGTAGCGTCATACCAAAGTCCGGTCGAACTAGTATTGAGCCAGTGGTCCGTACCTGTGGTTCCTCTCGTACTGCACAGGAATTCCGTTAAGATAGCGGCAAACAGCACACACCAGTAGGGTAAAACTAACCTGTCTCACGACGGTCTAAACCCAGCTCACGTTCCCTTGAAAGGGTGAACAATCCTACGCTTGGTGAATTTTGCTTCACAATGATAGGAAGAGCCGACATCGAAGGATCAAAAAGCCACGTCGCTATGAACGCTTGGCGGCCACAAGCCAGTTATCCCTGTGTGCGTAGCTGTCATTCACGGTGTTAGGACGTGCCTCTGTGTCGCTCGTGTTAAAATACGAAAATCAGGGTGTAAAATTGCGAAAAAAGGGCTAAAAAGTGTTATAAACATTGAGTTTTAGTGCCTTTTACCTTTTAATGGTGGAAAAATAACAAAACAGGACGATGCTCGCCTGATAAAAGCGATATAAATCTCTCCCATACATTTTGTATGGGAACAAACAAGTGCTATTTATTCGCGAAAGGGACAACAAAAACATCAAGTGGCACGTTTATTACGTAGTGGCGACGCCGAAGAACAATTTTCCGGACGGTGGCAGTGTGGAAAACGCCACAAAACTGAGAAAAAAGTGCGTGAAAAACAGCGGCAGAGCGGCGTCAGGTGGATCGTCGCGTGTGTACGTGTTGACGTGTTGACGTTGGTGCTGACGTCATCGGCGTCATTGGCAAAGCTTTCGGCTCCGAGCTTTCGCCTTAGCCGAGACACGGGGCAGCGCCATCTATCGGAACTAACGGGAGACTTCATCAGTGGCGTCACCTGGTGGATGATAGCGGATTCAGCGGTAGCGGCGACAACAACCCGTGCGCTTGGGAGATTTCAACGTCGGTACCAGCGGGCAACCCGGGTCGGTGTATGCGGGTTGCATACCGACAGGCGGTGATCTCAACGCTGGATAAGGAGGCGAACCCGGGCAAAATATTTATTGGTTTTAAATATTTGTTTTCCGAAACTAATATTTATTTTTGGTTTTAGAGCAAATATAACAATAAATAAAAACCTTGATAGGCTGGCCTTCACAGGGCCATGGACAGGGGCTTAAGGGCGCGAACACTCTCGGTTGACGAACCGAGCGCAGCCACCACCAGGAGCAGATCGGCCATGAGCGCGGGCAAGCGGCTCACTGTCCCGCTAACGCCGGTGATGGAGGGTGTGGCTGTTAGTGGAGCCACGAGCTCCAGCAAGTATGCGGCTAGGTTGGTGACTGGCACTGGAGGTTCTCCGTCGAGCGAGGTGCGACGCATCATTAGCGAGGCGAAACTCGACAGCGAGATGTTGCTTGCGGTCGTCAAAAAGCTGGAGGAGCAGGTAACGCTCCTGCGAGTTCAGATGGAGGCGGCAGCTGAGCAGGCTCGGCAAGACCTCCGCGAGGCGCGTCTGGAGGCTCGGCAGCGGGAGGAGCGGCTGGTTGCTGACAATCAGCAGCTGCGCGAGGAGCTCCGGAAGGAGCGGGAGTTGTTGACGGCGCTGGTGGCACAGACCGTCGGGCAGAACCAGCAGCCAACTACTGTGCAGCAGCAGCTGGAGCGGGCTACGCAGCAGAGCACGCAGCAGCGTGGATATCAGCAGGACGCGGTGGTGGCTACGAGCAAGCCACCTCAGACGACGGATGGCGGCTCCTGGGTTGAGGTGGTGCGTCGTAAGCCGCCACGTCAGCAGACGGCTGAGCAACAGCGGCAGCAACAGTGGCCACAGCTTCCGCAACGGCAGCAGCAACAGCAGCGGCAGCAACCGCAGCAACGACAACAGCCGCAACGGCCTCAGCCACAGCGGTCTGTGGTGCAGCAGCAGGTCATGCCGCGTCCGCAATCTGAGCCACGCAAGCAGCTGGCGAAGAAAAAGCTGGACGCCATCGAGGTAGCCCCAGGCGAGGGTCAGTCATGGACGGATGTTTACCAGCTGATCCGTAGTGCTCCGTCGTTGGCTGAAGACCAGGCCAAACTAGGCGTTGGACGACGCACAACGCGGGACCGGCTGGTGATGGACCTGCAGGATGGTGCAAACGCAGAGGAAATTCTGCAACGCGTGCAGCAGGTTTGCGCGCAGGCAGCAGCTCCGGTCACCACCCGTTTGGTGACGGAGACGGTGGAGGTCCGCCTAGATGAGGTGGACCCTTTAGCGGTGGCGACGGATGTGGCGACGGCGGTGAAGGAGTCCAGCTCGGAGACGGTGAGCGAAACCGCCGTGCACCTGGTAAAGGCGTGGAACGGCACGCAGACAGCGTACGTGCGGATGTCTGTGAAGGCGGCGGAGCGGGTGCACCAGCAGCGAGTGCGAGTGTTGCACACCTCGTGCCTGGCGACGCGATTGGCACCACCGACTCGGGGACAGCTGCGGTGCTTCAGGTGCCTGGAGCACGGACACCTCCGGCACCAGTGCAAGAGCGGGACAGACCGGTCGACGCACTGCATCCGTTGCGGCCAACCGGGCCACCTGGCTCGGACATGCACGGAAGCGGTCTGCTGTGCGGTATGCAGGGGCCCTCACCGGGTAGGACATCCGTCCTGCACCCGGGCCTAAAGGTCCTGCAGGTCAACCTTGGGCGCAGCCGGGTAGCGCAGGACCTGATGCTACAGACGGCACGGGAGCAGCGGGTGGACGTCGTCATTGCCTGCGAGCTGTACAAGCCGCCTCGGGATAACGGCAGATGGGCGGTGGATGAGGCGCAGAGTGTGGCAGTGGTCGCCACCGGGGTTTACCCCATCCAACGCCTGTGGGGTAGCGTCCATCCCGGGCTGGTGGTGGCCACAGTGGCAGGTGTCACCTTTGCCAGCTGTTACGTTTCGCCGAACATCGGGCCAGCGGACTTTGGCGCCTATCTTGAGGCGGTGGAGATGGCGTTGGTTGGTCACCAGCACATCGTGCTTGCCGGTGATTTCAACGCGTGGAGCCAGGAGTGGGGATGTCCCCGCACAACATCCAGGGGCCACTCGCTCATGGGGACGGTGCAGCATCTGCAGCTCGATGTTGTCAACCGCGGCAACGTACCCACCTTCATGGGCAACGGGGTTGCGCGCGAAAGCATCGTGGACGTCTCGTTCGCAAGCACCTCGATCGCCTTGCCTGGGACCTGGAGGGTGAGTTCCACCTTCACCCACAGCGACCATCGTTACGTGGAGTATTCCGTCGGTGTGCCGGGTCGGCAGGGACAGCGGCAGCAGCATCAGCCATCGCAGACGCACGGGAGCGGGGCTATCGCGTCGCACGCCGGGATTCGCTGGAAGACCTCCCTCTTCCGCAGCGAGGACTACAAGACCGCCCTCGTCGACTGTCGCTTCGCAGAAGCTGATACGTCTGAGGCGCTGGTCGGAGCGTTGACCCTCGCTTGCGACACCACCATGGAGAGGGTAGGCAGGCCGAAGCAGCATCAACAGCCACGGCTGTACTGGTGGACTCCGGAGCTGGGCGACTTGCGTCGGGAGTGTGAACTTGCCGAGGAGAGGCTTAGTGCTGCCACAGGTTCGGCGGACCGCGACGTGGCGACCGCTCGCCTTCACGACCTGCGACGACAGCTGCAGCGAGCGATCCAGGAGAGCCGGAGCGGGAAGCTGCAGGAGCTGATTGACGCAGTCGACAGCGACGTGTTTGGTCTCGGGTACCAGGTGGTGATGGCCAAGCTGCGTGGCCGAACACCGCAGGAGACCGACCGAGCGGTATTAGAGCCAATCGTTGACGCGCTCTTCCCGGCTCATCCCGCCTTCGAGTGGCCAGTCATCGAGCGGACGGACGACGAGGAGGCCCTACGACCCGTCACTGAAGCGGAGATCCTGGCGATGGCCGACAGGATGGCTCCGTCGAAGGCCCCGGGTCTGGATGGGATCCCGAACGTCGCGGTGAAGGCCGCAATCAGAGAGCACCCGGCGACGTTTGCCCGGGTGTTCAATGATTTGCTGGAGAGAGGCGAGTTCCCGAAGGAATGGAAGGAGGCGCGGCTAGTCCTGGTGCCCAAACCGGGCAAGCCACCGGGCGATCCTGCGGCGAGTCGTCCGCTGCTCCTTGAGGGAGCAGTCCCGAAAATGTTCGAGAGGTGCGTCTTGGACCGCCTCAACGATCATTTGGAGGACAGCAGTGCCCCTCAACTGTCGCCGGAGCAATATGGCTTTCGTCGCGGGAGGTCGACGGTCCAGGCCATCCAGCGGGTCGTCGAGCGGGGCGAGTTTGCGCGCACATTCCACCGGACGAACGGACGCGATCCACGGTGTCTGGTGGTGGCAGCACTGGATGTCCAGAACGCTTTTAACACGGCGAGCTGGAGGGCGATCGCCACGGCTCTGGAGGAGAAACGCGTTCCTGCAGCGTTGAGGAGAATTTTGCGCAGCTACTTCTCCGAGCGCGAGCTGGTCTACGAGACCAGTGAAGGACCGGTGCGCAGGAAGGTGTCGGCTGGCGTACCGCAGGGCTCCATTGTCGGTCCCACATTGTGGAACACAATGTACGACGGAGTCCTGCGGCTGGCGTTCCCAGACGGCGTGGAGGCGATTGGGTTCGCGGACGACCTGGTGGTGCTGGCGGGCGGCACGACGCCGCAGGAAGCGGCTGATCTTGCGCAGCTGGCGATCCAGATGATTGGCACGTGGATGGCAGAGCGTCACCTGCATCTTGCTCCGGCTAAGACGGAGATCATCATGGTGTCCACAATGCGGCGGGGCTATGCGCAGCCCTCGGTCTCCATCGAGGGGATACAGCGGCTGCCAACGCAGAGCCTCAAGTACCTGGGCGTGGTTTTGCACGAGCATCTGCTGTGGACCCCGCACGTTGAGTACGCCACGGCGAAGGCACTCCGTGCGGCGAAGGGGATCTCCCGACTGATGCAGAACCACGGAGGCCCCAAAGGAGCGAAGCGGCGGCTGCTGTCCTCGGTGGTGGATTCGACGCTCCGGTACGCTGCCCCGGTGTGGCATGAGGCCACCAACGTCAGGCGGTGCAGACGGATGCTGCAGAACGTGCAGGCGCAG
>NW_026453526.1:1127500-1135000 GCF_943734755.1 Anopheles moucheti
TGCACCCACTGGGCCAACTGTACCGCCTTACCATTTCAGCGCCCAAGGTCCCCCGCGGAGGGGGTCCGAGCACGCCATGATGCACAGTGCGCCAAACGCGTGTGTTCAAGCCTGCGACACACTCCCGGGCGTGCTGCTCGCCCAGGCGTGCCGCTGGTACGCGGGCGTCCTGTAGTTATGGAATAGTGTGTAACAAGAATTGGTAGGCACTCAAGAATGTGTGCATCGGTCGGGTTTAAACGTCCGATGCGCCATATGCGTTCAACGTGTCGGTGTTCATGTGTCCTGCAGTTCACATTCTGACGCGCATTTAGCTGCGGTCTTCATCGATCCATGAGCCGAGTGATCCCCTGCCTAGGGTTTTGGTATATTCAACTGTCTCCTATGTTTTCGTTATGCGCTAGGTGCATCTCTCACAACTTAAGTCCCCGGACAGCGTAACCGTGCACCTCTCGGTTCCTTCGAAGCCGTCCAGGGTGGACAAGGATGACCATTGGTCTTCCTTCCCATTGATCGACGCGCGATGTGGGCGGCATCGGCGCGATCTTGCACAACTTTCGTTCTCTTGATTAGGTTCTCTCTTGCTCGAGGCCAGTGTTTAAATATGTTCTAGTGGGTCTTTACCTTCGCCCTTGTGTCACACACTTTACGCGTTCGATGGCTGCCATTGGGAGTGTGCGCACAGGTACGAAGGCCACTGGCCTACGGTCGCGCACGCTCAATATCGTAGTATAGACACACCTCTCTCGCGGGTCTAATTGGCGTGCGCGGCCCCCAAAAGGTAACATAGCAGTTTGTTCTGCTGATACCGTGTTTCTCTATCTCTCTAAACAACTCACACAACAACATATATGTATTGATCGGTAATGATCCTTCCGCAGGTTCACCTACGGAAACCTTGTTACGACTTTTACTTCCTCTAAATCATCAAGTTCGGTCAACTTCGGCCATGCCAGCTGCAGCTCACGAAGGAACCGCGGAAGGTGTGCCTCCAGAGACCTCACTAAATAATCCATCGGTAGTAGCGACGGGCGGTGTGTACAAAGGGCAGGGACGTAATCAGCGCTAGCTAATGACTAGCACTTACTAGAAATTCCAGGTTCATGGGGACCGTTGCAGTCCCCAATCCCAACTAAATGAGCATTTGGGTGATTTCCCGTTCCTCTCGGAATGGGGGCGCCAATTGGCGAGAACACGCTGCTGCTCACATTGTAGCACGCGTGCAGCCCAGAACATCTAAGGGCATCACGGACCTGTTATCGCTCATTCTCACCTTGCTAAACACAAGTTGTCCCGCTAAGCAGGGCAAACGTGGCCGACGACCGCCCGTGAAGGGGCCGCCGGCCTTGACGTCAGGTGCGCCCGGAGGTGCACTGCTGACAGCGTTCTAGTTAGCTTGTTTGAGTCGCGTTCGTTATCGGAATTAACCAGACAAATCATTCCACGAACTAAGAACGGCCATGCACCACTACCCTTAAATTTGAGAAAGAGCTCTCAATCTGTCTTACCTCGATAAGTTCGGACCTGGTAAATTTTCCCGTGTTGAGTCAAATTAAGCCGCAAGCTCCACTTCGTTTTTTTTTTGTTAACACTCAAGGGATTTATTTGTACAAAAGCTTAAAATTAAACTTATATCTATCCCTTGTCTCCCCCTCCTGGACCCGTTCCCTAGCGGGGCTTGGGACCAGGAGTATTAAGCGCACGTGGCATCGCCTTTATTAATTCCATTAATCGTATGGGTCTCCCATCGCATTCGATAATGCCGTTCCTCTATTTACTTTCCACCCCCGAAATTCCCCTCGCTTATCGGCCGGAAGTAGTAGATTCCGTGATAGATGCCAGGGAGTCTGCAGATAGCACCTCACGCACCCCCTGGTTGGACGGCTCCCTTCGTGATGTTCGGCGTAGCCGCTCCATCTCTCGTCTTCTCACACGCCGCCGGATGATGTCCGCCTCCGAAGGGGCTGTCCGACTCCGCCGGCTTCTACCTCGTGGGACTGGTGGTAGAGTCCCTTCCCTCGCTCGTTGACGATAGACCCGCTGTAGGTAGAGTCTTCGCTCATGTCGCGCTCTCAAGGTACTCGGAGAAGGAGGCAGTCCGCGTCCTCGTGTGGGGATGGGTGGTGGCGCTTCTCCTGCTTCCTCCGCCTGCACCGCCGCCATCAGAATGATCCTCTCACGATCACGTTCAGCTGCTGCCAGTGCGGATGCAAGGCGCACTTCCGCCCGTTCTTCAGCCCTTCGACGACCTCTTCTGTTTCGGCTGGCTCGACCTCGGTTGACTCGGAAGAGGTCCGCCACCCCGTCGACAGACACCTGCTCGCCATCCTGTGCACCAGCGTCATCTGCTGATGTTATCGCCGGTTGCGATTCGAGATGTGCACGAAGGTTGAGCTGCAGCTCATCCTCGCGCCAGAGCTGCTGTAACACCTTCGTGATTCTGCGAGCAGCTTCCTGGATGTTGTTCCACCGCTCGGGGCTCTCCAGCAACTTCATGCCCATGTTGTCCTCGTTGACCGGGTCGCTGGTGCCGTACCCCAGCAGCTCCACTCGGATGTCCTGGAACACCTCGCACCGGAACAGCACGTGGGCCACCGACTCGACAGACCCCGGGCACCGTGGGCACTCCGCTGATGGGGCAAAACCGCAGACATGGAGGTATTCCCGGAAGAAACCGTGCCCGGTTAACACCTGCGAGAGGTGGAAATCCACCTCTCCATGCCGCCTTCCCATCCACTGGTGCAGGTCCGGGATCACTCGGTGGGCCCAAACCACGTACCGACTGGCCGTTGATGCTGCGGCCGCCTCGTCCCATGCTCTCTGCCACTCCTGCAGAGTCCTCTGCCGCTCCTCCAGCCGGATGTCCTTGCGGCTGGCACCCGGAGCAGCTAGGAGCCTCCGATGGCACCTTGCGTCCTCTCGCACCAGCAGCCTGAACGGCACAAGGCCTGCTAGCACAACTCCGGTCTCGTATGCCACCGACACGAACGAGCTGGTGACGCCACGTGCCAGGGGCTTCTGCACCTGGGCCAGCTTCCGTCGGCACCACTGCAGATCCGTCGCCTCAGACCACACGGGGGCAGCATACCGGACGATCGACTCCGCCACCGCCGCCAACAACCGACGCTTGGCCACCTGGGGTCCACTGTGGTTTCTCATGACTGAGGTGACCACGCCTACCACGCGGAGGGCTTTGGCCGTCGACAGCTCCACGTGTGGCTTCCACGAAAGGTGGTCGTGGATCTGGACCCCCAGGTACCGGATCGACTGCTTACTGTGGATGATGGTGTCTCCGACGCGGAACGGCACCCTCAGTTCACCTCTCCGCAGGCTGGAGATCATCACGCCCTCGGTCTTCTCCGGAGCGAGCTGCAGGTGATGGTCCTCCATCCAGGCCGCGATCGCGTCCACCGCCTGTTCAGCTACAGATGCCGCCTCCTCTGGTGTGCACCCCTGTGCCAGGACCGCAATATCGTCCGCAAAGCCGATGACGCTGGCCCCTTCGGGGAGCTCGACCCGTAACACGCCGTCATACATAATGTTCCACAGTGTCGGGCCCAGGATGGACCCCTGTGGAACACCTGCAGTCACTCGACGTGTAACGGGCCCGTCTGCGGTGTCATAGACGAGCTCCCTGTCGGTGAAATAGTCCTTCAGGATGTTGCGGATCTGCCTCGGCACGCCCTTGTCCTCGAGCGCAGCAGCGATGCACTGCCAGCTGGCAGTGTTAAATGCGTTGCGCACGTCCAGCGCAACAACCAGGAGGCAGCGCTTGTCCCGGTTGTTAGTCCGTCCGAATGACATCGCGCGACGGCCCGCATTTACCACCAGTTGGATCGCCTGTACAGTCGAACGGCCCTTCCGGAACCCGAACTGGTTTTCCGCCAACCTTGGCGAATCCAAGTCCTCCACGACGTCGTTGATCCGCGTCAGCAGCATCCGCTCATATACCTTTCCTGGGTTGTTCAGCAGCAGGATCGGGCGCGCAGAAGAAGCGAGTCCCGGTGGCTTGCCCGGCTTGGGGACAAGGGCCAGCTTCTGTCTCTTCCATTCATCCGGGAACCGCTCGCTGTCCAAGCATTCCTGGAACATGTCACGAAAGACCTCCGGATGCTTTCGAATGGCGGCAGTCAGAGCGGCATTCGGCACACCGTCCAGACCTGGGGCCTTCCGCGGGTTCAGTGAGCTCGCGATGTCCAGCAGCTCCTGCGTTGAGACGGCCCGAACTGGTTCCTCTTCCCCTCTCTCCAGGACTTGGCTTGACGACGAAGGCCAGTCAACTGGAGGATGCTGGGGGAACAGAGTGGAGACGACGCCCTCCAGAACCGATGGGTCGCGCTCCCTCGCTGTCCAGCTTCCACGGAGGCGGCTAAGCACGTTACGGAACCACTGTCCCGTCTCGTCGTCCGCGAGCCCCTGCAGCATCTCGTCGAAGTGCACTCTCTTGCTGGTGGTGATAGCTGTCTCCAGGGCGGTCCGCACCTGGAGGAGATCGCTGGCTGCGGCGAGCTGCTCTTCCTCGTTGGTTGCGGCTTCGAAGCGATCCTTAGCGAGGCGGCAGTCCTCACACAAGGCCTCGATCGCTGGCGTCCACCAATAAGCAGGTCGTCCCGAATGGCCTTGCGAAGGGAACACTCGCGCCATGGTTCCATCGCAGGCTTCCGTCAGGACCCTCTCCAAGCTTCCCGCACTTGTAACCCGCTCTGCGAACGATGCTACGTCGAGCGCCACGTCGAAAAGCCGGGCGTCAAACTGACGGGTACGCCATCTCGTGCCGCTTTCTCGCGTAGAAGGACTCTCCTGTCGACGACGATCTGCCGCTGGCCGCTGAAGAAACTCCCCCACAGCAAACCGAATGTACACGTGGTCGCTGTACGAGTACCGGCTCATTATCCTCCATCGATGCTCCGGAAAGGTGTTAGCTCCGGCGATGCTGCGACTGGCGAAGGCAACATCCACCACGCTCGGACGAGCCACTCCGTTGCCCAAGAAGGTTGGGGCGGTGCCGGTGTTTAACACCTCCAGCCCCAAGCTGTCGACGAGCTGGACCACAATCTCGCCCTTTGCGTTGGTGCGGCCGCTACCCCAAGCGCTATGCCACGCGTTAAGGTCCCCTGCCATGACGACGTGCGAGTGACCTCTCGCTACCACTTCGATGCGCTGCATGATCTCCTCGAACTCTGGAACACCCGCTGAAGGCGACACATAGCAGCAAATGAACAGGACGCCGTTGATCCGGGCAGCCGCGATCCCAGACTGCGTCACGGAGACCACCTGCTGAACCGGATAAGACTCGCTGCTGGCTATGATGGCCACCTTCCCGTCCCTGTCCGCCACCCAGTTCCCGTTGTTCCTGGGAACACTATGCAGCTCCACCATTAAGCAGACGTCCGCCCGCTCCGTCCTCATCGTGTTGAGCGCAAGATCTTGTGCGCTCCTGCTGCGGTTCACGTTAATCTGGAGCACATCCATCTAGTTAGAGGGCTGTGCACCACAGGCTGCAGCACCGATGCGATGGGCACCGCCGCACAGCATACACTTGATGTCATTGGTGCAACCCGACGCCTTGTGGTTGTGGTCACCGCATCGTATACAACACTTAGACCGGTCGTCCCCAGTACATCTTGCGGCGATGTGCCCCCGCTCCAAACACCGGAAGCACCGAGCCAGCTGACCCGACACTTTTGGGGCTTCGTGCACCGCACAATACGTGTAGCCCAGCTCCAGCCGTCGGTCCTTGACGAGATCGGCTTCTGCTCGTGGGAGGCGCACGCGAGCCCGCTTCGTCATATCACGACGCTCCCAAAGGTTCACGGTAGCTACCGACGACTGCTTGCCCAGAGAGGTCATGATCGCCTTTTTGATAGCTTCTTCGTCGACCATGTTATCAATCCCGGTCAGGACGACCTCAGCCATCTCGGTCCTGACGGATGCAGATCCAGTCTCCCCGATGACTTCCTGAATGATGTCCTTCAGCGCGGCACTATCAACGTCGCGGCTCAACGGCAGCAGAAGGTGGTCTTTTGGCGTTCTTCTGCCAACACCAATTTGCCGCTGGAAATCAGCTATCCGCGGACTGGTCCGGAGCTTCACGTACATATCCTTGTAGGACACTCCTGGGGCAGGCACAACGACGATTTCATCTGGACGTTTCCGTCTCGGGCGCCGCTTCTCCTGCTGTTGTTGCATGTTCGTCCACTGCTGCTGCTGGTATGCTGGCTGCTGCTTACTCTGCTTCCGCAGCAACTGGCCCTGCAAACGCCACTGTTGTTGCTGGGGCTGCCCAGCCGAACGCTGTCCGCTCTGATGTTGCTGCGGACGTTGCTGCTGTTGCCGCTGCGGCTGCTGCCGTTGCTGGAGCTGCGGCCACTGCTGCTGATGCTGCTGAGCCGGCTGCTGGCGTGCCGGCTTACGGCGCACCACCTCGGCCCAGGAGCCGCCTTCCTGGTCCGGAGACGGCACCACCGTAGCCGTCACCGCACCCTCTCGCTGTTGTGCCAGCTGCTGCTGCTGCTGCTGCTGCTGTTGCTGCTGCGATTGCGCAACAACCAGTTGCGTAAGAAGCCCAGAGACCATCTCCCGCTCCTTACGGTTCTCCTCTCGCAGATGGAGCACCTCCTGGCGATGGCACTCCTGCATCGCCGCGAGGTCTTTCCTATATTGCTCAGCCTGCTCCGTCAGCTGAACACGGAGGAGAGATAGCTCGTCCTCCAGACGCTCGATGAGCCTCTCCATCGTGGCTCCTTTAACAGCCGTGGCCGTGCCAACGCCACTCGTGCGAGCACCGCTCGTGGCTGCGGTCTGCCCTTCCGGCACTCTGCTGAGCATCACTACCGGTTTCGAGCCCACCGGTGCTCGGCTATCGGTCGATCCCGACCGTGATCGAAGGTTCCTACTGGTGGACATCATCGCCAGAAGAAAGGAAGATTCCGCGCTTTAAGCTGGTTTTACTCCCCCTCAAGGAGGGACGCCAGCAGCGGACTGCCACGAGGATCGACGGAGAGGTTTTTCCGCCCGGGCGAGGTGAGGGAAGATGGTAGAAGAACGGAGAGGTGCGCGATGGACTCGTCCCGCCGAGCCGCTTCTTCTGATACCCCACTTGCCGGGGTGGCGATGAAGTTTTCCTCGGAAAAATCGCGAAAAACCGCTTCCTGGGTGGTTTTTCCGCTCTAGGGGGGTGGGGGTGGGTGGTATGGTGGTGGGGTGGGGTTTTCCCGACTCCCCTCTTGAAAACTCGTCGTTTGATACCCCGCACGACGGTATCAGGGCGAAAATTTTCTTCTTCGGAAAAACGCTTTTCCGCCCGTATCTCTCTGGATGTTGCGAAAATCACTTTTCCGGCGACGGTTTTGGAAGTGATAATTCACCCCGCAACTTTCTTCCAAACACCCGGGAGCTCTACCTCCGCTCCTTGGCCGGGAAAATCGCCAAAAACCGCTTCCTGGATGGTTTTTTCGCCCTAGGGGGGTGGGAGTGGGTGGTATGGTGGTGGGGGGGTAT
>NW_026453526.1:1137500-1155000 GCF_943734755.1 Anopheles moucheti
CACATAGGTCCGCGCGATTGCTCACGGGACCCTATTCTCGCTAGGAGGTTCGGTTCGATTCCTGTACACTACAACGAGCTTTTCCAATTCTTGTGTCCGACTGGCGAACGTTCTGTTGCGTTATAAACTTCGCGGTACTTGCCACCGGGTATGGTGTCCGTACAACCTTCTGAGAAATAGCCGGCGCGATCGACGGGATTAACCGACAATGCAGCGCTGGCTCTTGATCGGGCAATTTACGGGCTTTATCGGGCAATTTACGGGCTTGATGGTGCGACTTACGGGCCTGATAGTGCGACTAACGGGCTTGATAGGGCAATTTACGGGCTTTTTGGTGCGAATTACGGGCTTTTTGGTGCGACTTATGGGCTTGATAGGGCAATTTACGGGCTTTTTGGTGCGACTTATGGGCTTGATAGGGTAATTTACGGGCTTGTTGGTGCGACTTATGGGCCTGATAGTGCGACTAACGGGCTTGATAGGGCAATTTACGGGCTTTTTGGTGCGACTTACGGGCCTGATAGTGCGACTTATGGGCCTGATAGTGCGACTAACGGGCTTTGATAGTGCGACCAACGGGCTTGATAGTGCGACCTATGGGCTTGATAGTGCGACTAACGGGCTTGATAGTGCGACTTATGGGCTTGATAGTGCGACTTATGGGCTTGATAGTGCGACTTACGGGCTTGCTTTTCCATGTTTTTCGCATCGAGCTTCGGTTCGTTTCGAATAATTTTGTCCATGTTTTTCGTTTGCTACGAGAGGTTCGGTTCGTTTTCAGTTATCCCTGTGTTCATGGTTTTCGTGTGCTTCGATAGGTTTGGGCCGTGTTTTTGAGTACTCTTGTCCATGATTTTCGTGTGCTTCTTGAGGTTTGGTCCGATTTTCAGTACTCTTGTCCATGCTTTCACATGCTCTGATAGGTAGGTTCGTTCTCAGTTATCCCTGTGTTCATGGTTTTCGTGTGCTTCGATAGGTTTGGTCCGTGTTTTTGAGTACTCTTGTCCATGATTTTCGTTTGCTTCTAGAGGTTTGGTCCGATTTTCAGTACTCTTGTCCATGCTTTCACATGCTCTGATAGGTTCACAGTCAGTTTTCAGTTATCCCTGTGTTCATGGTTTTCGTGTGCTTCCATAGGTTTGGTCCGTGTTTTTGAGTACTCTTGTCCATGATTTTCGTTTGCTTCTAGAGGTTTGGTCCGATTTTCAGTACTCTTGTCCATGCTTTCACATGCTCTGATAGGTTCACAGTCAGTTTTCAGTTATCCCTGTGTTCATGGTTTTCGTGTGCTTCCATAGGTTTGGTCCGTGTTTTTGAGTACTCTTGTCCATGATTTTCGTTTGCTTCTAGAGGTTTGGTCCGATTTTCAGTACTCTTGTCCATGCTTTCACATGCTCTGATAGGTTCACAGTCAGTTTTCAGTTATCCCTGTGTTCATGGTTTTCGTGTGCTTCCATAGGTTTGGTCCGTGTTTTTGAGTACTCTTGTCCATGATTTTCGTGTGCTTCTTGAGGTTTGGTCCGATTTTCAGTACTCTTGTCCATGCTTTCACATGCTCTGATAGGTTCACAGTCAGTTTTCAGTTATCCCTGTGTTCATGGTTTTCGTGTGCTTCCATAGGTTTGGTCCGTGTTTTTGAGTACTCTTGTCCATGATTTTCGTGTGCTTCTAGAGGTTTGGTCCGATTTTCAGTACTCTTGTCCATGACTTTCGTTTGCTTCGATTCGTTCACTCTATTACTCTTGTCTGTGGTTTTCGTTTGCTTCGATTCGTTCACTCTATTACTCTTGTCTTTGATTTTCGTTTGCTTCGATTCGTTCACTCCATTACTCTTGTCTGTGGTTTTCGTTTGCTTCGATTCGTTCAGTCCATTACCCTTGTTTGCGGTTTTCGTTTGCTTCGATTCGTTCAGTCCATTACTCTTGTATGTGATTTTCGTTTGCTTCGAGTCGTTCAGTCCATTACCCTTGTCTATGATTTTCGTTTGCTTCGAGTCGTTCAGTCCAATACTTACCTTTGTCTATGATTTTCGCTCTAGCCCAGTCGCCCTGCGCTCTGGAAATCACATTCCAACTCTATCACCGATAGTGCTCACACCTTGGAAACCACATTTCACCCGGGGAACCTTAGGGTGGATTTTGAGCCTTTCGGGATTGCGAAACCATCATTTAACACTCTAAACTTAATTTCCGCAATCCCAGACGCACTTTCCATATGGTCTCCAAAAATGCGTGTGAGCTGACCTGGTCCCTTATAATAGGCAATGAACACGATTTTGGCAAAATATTTTTTTCAAAATTTTTTGACTCACCGGGTAAAATCGAATTTACTTGGGAAAAATGTTCTAGCAGGGGCCCTCCCATACAAATTTTTTTCTTCTCAAAAATGATTTTCGTTTCACTTTTCATACTCAGGGGAGTCTAAAATTGATGTTTTGAGTCACCGTGAAAAAAAAATTTTTTTGACCCGAGCTTGTGTCGGCGACCCAAAATCGACGCACTTGGGAAATATGTTCTAGCAGGGGCCCTCCCATACAAAAATTTTTTCTTCTCAAAAATGATTTTCGTTTCACTTTTCATACTCAGGGGAGTCTAAAATTGATGTTTTGAGTCACCGTGAAAAAAAAATTTTTTTGACCCGAGCTTGTGTCGGCGACCCAAAATCGACGCACTTGGGAAATATGTTCTAGCAGGGGCCCTCCCATGCAAAAATTTTTTCTTCTCAAAAATGATTTTCGTTTCACTTTTCATACTCAGGGGAGTCTAAAATTGATGTTTTGAGTCACCGAGAAAAAAAAATTTTTTTGACCCGAGCTTGTGTCGGCGACCCAAAATCGACGCACTTGGGAAATATGTTCTAGCAGGGGCCCTCCCATACAAAAATTTTTTCTTCTCAAAAATGATTTTCGTTTCACTTTTCATACTCAGGGGAGTCTAAAATTGATGTTTTGAGTCACCGAGAAAAAAAAATTTTTTTGACCCGAGCTTGTGTCGGCGACCCAAAATCGACGCACTTGGGAAAAATGTTCTAGCAGGGGCCCTCCCATACAAAAATTTTTTCTTCTCAAAAATGATTTTCGTTTCACTTTTCATACTCAGGGGAGTCTAAAATTGATGTTTTGAGTCACCGAGAAAAAAAAATTTTTTTGACCCGAGCTTGTGTCGGCGACCCAAAATCGACGCACTTGGGAAAAATGTTCTAGCAGGGGCCCTCCCATACAAAAATTTTTTCTTCTCAAAAATGATTTTCGTTTCACTTTTCATACTCAGGGGAGTCTAAAATTGATGTTTTGAGTCACCGTGAAAAAAAAATTTTTTTGACCCGAGCTTGTGTCGGCGACCCAAAATCGACGCACTTGGGAAAAATGTTCTAGCAGGGGCCCTCCCATACAAAAATTTTTTCTTCTCAAAAATGATTTTCGTTTCACTTTTCATACTCAGGGGAGTCTAAAATTGATGTTTTGAGTCACCGTGAAAAAAAAATTTTTTTGACCCGAGCTTGTGTCGGCGACCCAAAATCGACGCACTTGGGAAAAATGTTCTAGCAGGGGCCCTCCCATACAAAAATTTTTTCTTCTCAAAAATGATTTTCGTTTCACTTTTCATACTCAGGGGAGTCTAAAATTGATGTTTTGAGTCACCGTGAAAAAAAAATTTTTTTGACCCGAGCTTGTGTCGGCGACCCAAAATCGACGCACTTGGGAAAAATGTTCTAGCAGGGGCCCTCCCATACAAAAATTTTTTCTTCTCAAAAATGATTTTCGTTTCACTTTTCATACTCAGGGGAGTCTAAAATTGATGTTTTGAGTCACCGTGAAAAAAAAATTTTTTTGACCCGAGCTTGTGTCGGCGACCCAAAATCGACGCACTTGGGAAAAATGTTCTAGCAGGGGCCCTCCCATACAAAAATTTTTTCTTCTCAAAAATGATTTTCGTTTCACTTTTCATACTCAGGGGAGTCTAAAATTGATGTTTTGAGTCACCGTGAAAAAAAAATTTTTTTGACCCGAGCTTGTGTCGGCGACCCAAAATCGACGCACTTGGGAAAAATGTTCTAGCAGGGGCCCTCCCATACAAAAATTTTTTCTTCTCAAAAATGATTTTCGTTTCACTTTTCATACTCAGGGGAGTCTAAAATTGATGTTTTGAGTCACCGTGAAAAAAAAATTTTTTTGACCCGAGCTTGTGTCGGCGACCCAAAATCGACGCACTTGGGAAAAATGTTCTAGCAGGGGCCCTCCCATACAAAAATTTTTTCTTCTCAAAAATGATTTTCGTTTCACTTTTCATACTCAGGGGAGTCTAAAATTGATGTTTTGAGTCACCGTGAAAAAAAAATTTTTTTGACCCGAGCTTGTGTCGGCGACCCAAAATCGACGCACTTGGGAAATATGTTCTAGCAGGGGCCCTCCCATACAAAAATTTTTTCTTCTCAAAAATGATTTTCGTTTCACTTTTCATACTCAGGGGAGTCTAAAATTGATGTTTTGAGTCACCATGAAAAAAAAATTTTTTTGACCCGAGCTTGTGTCGGCGACCCAAAATCGACGCACTTGGGAAAAATGTTCTAGCAGGGGCCCTCCCATACAAAAATTTTTTCTTCTCAAAAATGATTTTCGTTTCACTTTTCATACTCAGGGGAGTCTAAAATTGATGTTTTGAGTCACCATGAAAAAAATTTTTTTTTTGACCCGAGCTTGGGTCGCGACCCAAAAATCGACTCACTTGGGAAAAATGTTCTAGCAAAGGCCCTCCCATACAAAATTTTTTTCTTCTCAAAAATGATTTTCGTTTCACTTTTCATACTCAGGGGAGTCTAAAATTGATGTTTTGAGTCACCGAGAAAAAAAAATTTTTTTGACCCGAGCTTGTGTCGGCGACCCAAAATCGACGCACTTGGGAAAAATGTTCTAGCAGGGGCCCTCCCATACAAAAATTTTTTCTTCTCAAAAATGATTTTCGTTTCACTTTTCATACTCAGGGGAGTCTAAAATTGATGTTTTGAGTCACCGAGAAAAAAAAATTTTTTTGACCCGAGCTTGTGTCGGCGACCCAAAATCGACGCACTTGGGAAAAATGTTCTAGCAGGGGCCCTCCCATACAAAAATTTTTTCTTCTCAAAAATGATTTTCGTTTCACTTTTCATACTCAGGGGAGTCTAAAATTGATGTTTTGAGTCACCGAGAAAAAAAAAATTTTTTGACCCGAGCTTGTGTCGGCGACCCAAAATCGACGCACTTGGGAAAAATGTTCTAGCAGGGGCCCTCCCATACAAAAATTTTTTCTACTCAAAAATGATTTTCGTTTCACTTTTCATACTCAGGGGAGTCTAAAATTGATGTTTTGAGTCACCGTGAAAAAAAAATTTTTTTGACCCGAGCTTGTGTCGGCGACCCAAAATCGACGCACTTGGGAAAAATGTTCTAGCAGGGGCCCTCCCATACAAAAATTTTTTCTTCT
Organism: Anopheles moucheti; assembly: GCF_943734755.1. Lineage (NCBI taxonomy): Eukaryota > Metazoa > Arthropoda > Insecta > Diptera > Culicidae > Anopheles > Anopheles moucheti. Next base: position 1,142,960 of record NW_026453526.1, read on the forward strand.
CAAAAATGATTTTCGTTTCACTTTTCATACTCAGGGGAGTCTAAAATTGATGTTTTGAGTCACCGAGAAAAAAAAATTTTTTTGACCCGAGCTTGTGTCGGCGACCCAAAATCGACGCACTTGGGAAAAATGTTCTAGCAGGGGCCCTCCCATACAAAAATTTTTTCTTCTCAAAAATGATTTTCGTTTCACTTTTCATACTCAGGGGAGTCTAAAATTGATGTTTTGAGTCACCGAGAAAAAAAAATTTTTTTGACCCGAGCTTGTGTCGGCGACCCAAAATCGACGCACTTGGGAAAAATGTTCTAGCAGGGGCCCTCCCATACAAAAATTTTTTCTTCTCAAAAATGATTTTCGTTTCACTTTTCATACTCAGGGGAGTCTAAAATTGATGTTTTGAGTCACCGTGAAAAAAAAATTTTTTTGACCCGAGCTTGTGTCGGCGACCCAAAATCGACGCACTTGGGAAAAATGTTCTAGCAGGGGCCCTCCCATACAAAAATTTTTTCTTCTCAAAAATGATTTTCGTTTCACTTTTCATACTCAGGGGAGTCTAAAATTGATGTTTTGAGTCACCGTGAAAAAAAAATTTTTTTGACCCGAGCTTGTGTCGGCGACCCAAAATCGACGCACTTGGGAAAAATGTTCTAGCAGGGGCCCTCCCATACAAAAATTTTTTCTTCTCAAAAATGATTTTCGTTTCACTTTTCATACTCAGGGGAGTCTAAAATTGATGTTTTGAGTCACCGAGAAAAAAAAATTTTTTTGACCCGAGCTTGTGTCGGCGACCCAAAATCGACGCACTTGGTAAAAATGTTCTAGCAGGGGCCCTCCCATACAAATTTTTTTCTTCTCAAAAATGATTTTCGTTTCACTTTTCATACTCAGGGGAGTCTAAAATTGATGTTTTGAGTCACCATGAAAAAAATTTTTTTTTTGACCCGAGCTTGTGTCGCGACCCAAAAATCGACTCACTTGGGAAAAATGTTCTAGCAGGGGCCCTCCCATACAAAAATTTTTTCTTCTCAAAAATGATTTTCGTTTCACTTTTCATACTCAGGGGAGTCTAAAATTGATGTTTTGAGTCACCGTGAAAAAAAAATTTTTTTGACCCGAGCTTGTGTCGGCGACCCAAAATCGACGCACTTGGGAAAAATGTTCTAGCAGGGGCCCTCCCATACAAAAATTTTTTCTTCTCAAAAATGATTTTCGTTTCACTTTTCATACTCAGGGGAGTCTAAAATTGATGTTTTGAGTCACCGTGAAAAAAAAATTTTTTTGACCCGAGCTTGTGTCGGCGACCCAAAATCGACGCACTTGGGAAATATGTTCTAGCAGGGGCCCTCCCATACAAAAATTTTTTCTTCTCAAAAATGATTTTCGTTTCACTTTTCATACTCAGGGGAGTCTAAAATTGATGTTTTGAGTCACCGAGAAAAAAAAAATTTTTTGACCCGAGCTTGTGTCGGCGACCCAAAATCGACGCACTTGGGAAAAATGTTCTAGCAGGGGCCCTCCCATACAAAAATTTTTTCTTCTCAAAAATGATTTTCGTTTCACTTTTCATACTCAGGGGAGTCTAAAATTGATGTTTTGAGTCACCGTGAAAAAAAAAATTTTTTGACCCGAGCTTGTGTCGGCGACCCAAAATCGACGCACTTGGGAAATATGTTCTAGCAGGGGCCCTCCCATACAAAAATTTTTTCTTCTCAAAAATGATTTTCGTTTCACTTTTCATACTCAGGGGAGTCTAAAATTGATGTTTTGAGTCACCATGAAAAAAAATTTTTTTTTGACCCGAGCTTGTGTCGGCGACCCAAAATCGACGCACTTGGGAAATATGTTCTAGCAGGGGCCCTCCCATACAAAAATTTTTTCTTCTCAAAAATGATTTTCGTTTCACTTTTCATACTCAGGGGAGTCTAAAATTGATGTTTTGAGTCACCATGAAAAAAAAATTTTTTTGACCCGAGCTTGTGTCGGCGACCCAAAATCGACGCACTTGGGAAAAATGTTCTAGCAGGGGCCCTCCCATACAAAAATTTTTTCTTCTCAAAAATGATTTTCGTTTCACTTTTCATACTCAGGGGAGTCTAAAATTGATGTTTTGAGTCACCGTGAAAAAAAAATTTTTTTGACCCGAGCTTGTGTCGGCGACCCAAAATCGACGCACTTGGGAAATATGTTCTAGCAGGGGCCCTCCCATACAAAAATTTTTTCTTCTCAAAAATGATTTTCGTTTCACTTTTCATACTCAGGGGAGTCTAAAATTGATGTTTTGAGTCACCGAGAAAAAAAAATTTTTTTGACCCGAGCTTGTGTCGGCGACCCAAAATCGACGCACTTGGGAAATATGTTCTAGCAGGGGCCCTCCCATACAAAATTTTTTTCTTCTCAAAAATGATTTTCGTTTCACTTTTCATACTCAGGGGAGTCTAAAATTGATGTTTTGAGTCACCGAGAAAAAAAAATTTTTTTGACCCGAGCTTGTGTCGGCGACCCAAAATCGACGCACTTGGGAAAAATGTTCTAGCAGGGGCCCTCCCATACAAAAATTTTTTCTTCTCAAAAATGATTTTCGTTTCACTTTTCATACTCAGGGGAGTCTAAAATTGATGTTTTGAGTCACCGAGAAAAAAAAATTTTTTTGACCCGAGCTTGTGTCGGCGACCCAAAATCGACGCACTTGGGAAATATGTTCTAGCAGGGGCCCTCCCATACAAAATTTTTTTCTTCTCAAAAATGATTTTCGTTTCACTTTTCATACTCAGGGGAGTCTAAAATTGATGTTTTGAGTCACCGAGAAAAAAAAATTTTTTTGACCCGAGCTTGTGTCGGCGACCCAAAATCGACGCACTTGGGAAAAATGTTCTAGCAGGGGCCCTCCCATACAAAAATTTTTTCTTCTCAAAAATGATTTTCGTTTCACTTTTCATACTCAGGGGAGTCTAAAATTGATGTTTTGAGTCACCGAGAAAAAAAAATTTTTTTGACCCGAGCTTGTGTCGGCGACCCAAAATCGACGCACTTGGGAAAAATGTTCTAGCAAGGGCCCTCCCATACAAAAATTTTTTCTTCTCAAAAATGATTTTCGTTTCACTTTTCATACTCAGGGGAGTCTAAAATTGATGTTTTGAGTCACCGAGAAAAAAAAATTTTTTTGACCCGAGCTTGTGTCGGCGACCCAAAATCGACGCACTTGGGAAAAATGTTCTAGCAGGGGCCCTCCCATACAAAAATTTTTTCTTCTCAAAAATGATTTTCGTTTCACTTTTCATACTCAGGGGAGTCTAAAATTGATGTTTTGAGTCACCGAGAAAAAAAAATTTTTTTGACCCGAGCTTGTGTCGGCGACCCAAAATCGACGCACTTGGGAAAAATGTTCTAGCAGGGGCCCTCCCATACAAAAATTTTTTCTTCTCAAAAATGATTTTCGTTTCACTTTTCATACTCAGGGGAGTCTAAAATTGATGTTTTGAGTCACCGTGAAAAAAAAATTTTTTTGACCCGAGCTTGTGTCGGCGACCCAAAATCGACGCACTTGGGAAAAATGTTCTAGCAGGGGCCCTCCCATACAAAAATTTTTTCTTCTCAAAAATGATTTTCGTTTCACTTTTCATACTCAGGGGAGTCTAAAATTGATGTTTTGAGTCACCGTGAAAAAAAAATTTTTTTGACCCGAGCTTGTGTCGGCGACCCAAAATCGACGCACTTGGGAAATATGTTCTAGCAGGGGCCCTCCCATACAAAAATTTTTTCTTCTCAAAAATGATTTTCGTTTCACTTTTCATACTCAGGGGAGTCTAAAATTGATGTTTTGAGTCACCATGAAAAAAAAATTTTTTTGACCCGAGCTTGTGTCGGCGACCCAAAATCGACGCACTTGGGAAAAATGTTCTAGCAGGGGCCCTCCCATACAAAAATTTTTTCTTCTCAAAAATGATTTTCGTTTCACTTTTCATACTCAGGGGAGTCTAAAATTGATGTTTTGAGTCACCGAGAAAAAAAAAATTTTTTGACCCGAGCTTGTGTCGGCGACCCAAAATCGACGCACTTGGGAAAAATGTTCTAGCAGGGGCCCTCCCATACAAAAATTTTTTCTACTCAAAAATGATTTTCGTTTCACTTTTCATACTCAGGGGAGTCTAAAATTGATGTTTTGAGTCACCGTGAAAAAAAAATTTTTTTGACCCGAGCTTGTGTCGGCGACCCAAAATCGACGCACTTGGGAAAAATGTTCTAGCAGGGGCCCTCCCATACAAAAATTTTTTCTTCTCAAAAATGATTTTCGTTTCACTTTTCATACTCAGGGGAGTCTAAAATTGATGTTTTGAGTCACCGTGAAAAAAAAATTTTTTTGACCCGAGCTTGTGTCGGCGACCCAAAATCGACGCACTTGGGAAAAATGTTCTAGCAGGGGCCCTCCCATACAAAAATTTTTTCTACTCAAAAATGATTTTCGTTTCACTTTTCATACTCAGGGGAGTCTAAAATTGATGTTTTGAGTCACCGTGAAAAAAAAATTTTTTTGACCCGAGCTTGTGTCGGCGACCCAAAATCGACGCACTTGGGAAAAATGTTCTAGCAGGGGCCCTCCCATACAAAAATTTTTTCTTCTCAAAAATGATTTTCGTTTCACTTTTCATACTCAGGGGAGTCTAAAATTGATGTTTTGAGTCACCGTGAAAAAAAAATTTTTTTGACCCGAGCTTGTGTCGGCGACCCAAAATCGACGCACTTGGGAAAAATGTTCTAGCAGGGGCCCTCCCATACAAAAATTTTTTTTTGACTCACTGGGTAAAATGGTCGCACTTGGGAAAAATGTTCTAGCAGGGGCCCTCCCATACAAAAAATTTTTATTTCTCAAATCGATCCGTGGTTTCACTTTTCATACTCTAGGGCCCATTTGCTTCAACTTTGGAAAAATTTTTCGATGATGAAAAATTTTCACCTTCGACGTCCATCGACCACTCGACCCGAACTTGGTACTTTTGTATGGAGGTACCCGAGTGGTGACTTTTTCATACAAAAATTTTTATTTCTCAAATCGATGCGTGGTTTCACTTTTCATACTCTAGGGCCCATTTGCTTCAACTTTGGAAAAAATTTTCGATGATGAAAAATTTTCGCCTTCGACGTCCATCGACCACTCGACCCGAACTTGGTACTTTTGTATGGAGGTACCCGAGTGGTGACTTTTTCATACAAAAATTTTTATTTCTCAAATCGATCCGTGGTTTCACTTTTCATACTCTAGGGCCCATTTGCTTCAACTTTGGAAAAAAATTTCGATGATGAAAAATTTTCGCCTTCGACGTCCATCGACCACTCGACCCGAACTTGGTACTTTTGTATGGAAGTACCCGAGTGGTGACTTTTTCATACAAAAATTTTTATTTCTCAAATCGATCCGTGGTTTCACTTTTCATACTCTAGGGCGCATTTGCTTCAACTTTGGAAAAAATTTTCGATGATGAAAAATTTTCACCTTCGACGTCCATCGACCACTCGACCCGAACTTGGTACTTTTGTATGGAGGTACCCAAGTGGTGACTTTTTCATACAAAAATTTTTTTGCGAATACGTGTTCGTTCGCGATCATTAAGGCCATGAACAACAAGTCCGCTGCGATAGAAATAGTGCATTGTAGTTACTCGACGAGAAAAAAAATCGGGACTTAGAAAAATTTTTGAAAGTCAAATCGTATTGACTTCCAACAACACCTGATAATAAACACACATTGCCTGTTGCACCACAGTTCGCATTTGACTTAACAAATCGCCTGTTGGTACGCACATCACCATCGACTTTACCAATCGCGTTTCGCACCGCTAATCCCACTTGGCGTGGAGCCACGCACATAATGTTGCGAGGAGAGTATTAATCGGGACTTAGCGTTTTAAGCTCGCGAACACTCCACTATGGGAGTGCACGCAAGCACCAACTGTACACACACAACACAACAATCACTCTCGCGAACACTCCATTCCCAAAGTGAACGCGAGCACCAGCAAGCATGGGTCGCCTGAGAGGATCGATGCGAACGCATCTCTACAACTCGCAGCTCCCAGCCTGTAGTCCCGTCGTTTGCGGGCGGTCGAAGGTGTCGAAACTAGTTGTATCCACGGTCGACGGAAACACAGCCACCAGGGTTCCCTGTGGTAAGGTACTTCCACGTGCAGCGTGCTCCCGCCCGTTGCGGCTCAGTCTAGTGCTATAGCGGGGATGAGACGTCAGTGTGCGCGGGGCAGCACCGACGGATCTCGGAGGGTTGTTAAGCCCGCTAGCTTCCGATCACCTAATGGGTTTGAGAAGCGCTATCAGCTCGGATTGGATACGACCTTAGAGGCGTTCAGGCATAATCCAGCGGACGTAGCGTCATACCAAAGTCCGGTCGAACTAGTATTGAGCCAGTGGTCCGTACCTGTGGTTCCTCTCGTACTGCACAGGAATTCCGTTAAGATAGCGGCAAACAGCACACACCAGTAGGGTAAAACTAACCTGTCTCACGACGGTCTAAACCCAGCTCACGTTCCCTTGAAAGGGTGAACAATCCTACGCTTGGTGAATTTTGCTTCACAATGATAGGAAGAGCCGACATCGAAGGATCAAAAAGCCACGTCGCTATGAACGCTTGGCGGCCACAAGCCAGTTATCCCTGTGTGTGTGCGTAGCTGTCATTCACGGTGTTAGGACGTGCCTCTGTGTCGCTCGTGTTAAAATACGAAAATCAGGGTGTAAAATTGCGAAAAAAGGGCTAAAAAGTGTTATAAACATTGAGTTTTAGTGCCTTTTACCTTTTAATGGTGGAAAAATAACAAAACAGGACGATGCTCGCCTGATAAAAGCGATATAAATCTCTCCCATACATTTTGTATGGGAACAAACAAGTGCTATTTATTCGCGAAAGGGACGAAAAAAACATCAAGTGGCACGTTTATTACGTAGTGGCGACGCCGAAGAACAATTTTCCGGACGGTGGCAGTGTGGAAAACGCCACAAAACTGAGAAAAAAGTGCGTGAAAAACAGCGGCAGAGCGGCGTCAGGTGGATCGTCGCGTGTGTACGTGTTGACGTGTTGACGTTTGTGCTGACGTCATCGGCGTCATTGGCAAAGCTTTCGGCTCCGAGCTTTCGCCTTAGCCGAGACACGGGGCAGCGCCATCTATCGGAACTAACGGGAGACTTCATCAGTGGCGTCACCTGGTGGACGATAGCGGATTCAGCGGTAGCGGCGACAACAACCCGTGCGCTTGGGAGATTTCAACGTCGGTACCAGCGGGCAACCCGGGTCGGTGTATGCGGGTTGCATACCGACAGGCGGTGATCTCAACGCTGGATAAGGAGGCGAACCCGGGCAAAATATTTATTGGTTTTAAATATTTGTTTTCCGAAACTAATATTTATTTTTGGTTTTAGAGCAAATATAACAATAAATAAAAACCTTGATAGGCTGGCCTTCACAGGGCCATGGACAGGGGCTTAAGGGCGCGAACACTCTCGGTTGACGAACCGAGCGCAGCCACCACCAGGAGCAGATCGGCCATGAGCGCGGGCAAGCGGCTCACTGTCCCGCTAACGCCGGTGATGGAGGGTGTGGCTGTTAGTGGAGCCACGAGCTCCAGCAAGTATGCGGCCAGGTTGGTGACTGGCACTGGAGGTTCTCCGTCGAGCGAGGTGCGACGCATCATTAGTGAGGCGAAACTCGACAGCGAGATGTTGCTTGCGGTCGTCAAAAAGCTGGAGGAGCAGGTAACGCTCCTGCGAGTTCAGATGGAGGCGGCAGCTGAGCAGGCTCGGCAAGACCTCCGCGAGGCGCGTCTGGAGGCTCGGCAGCGGGAGGAGCGGCTGGTTGCTGACAATCAGCAGCTGCGCGAGGAGCTCCGGAAGGAGCGGGAGTTGTTGACGGCGCTGGTGGCACAGACCGTCGGGCAGAACCAGCAGCCAACTACTGTGCAGCAGCAGCTGGAGCGGGCTACGCAGCAGAGCACGCAGCAGCGTGGATATCAGCAGGACGCGGTGGTGGCTACGAGCAAGCCACCTCAGACGACGGATGGCGGCTCCTGGGTTGAGGTGGTGCGTCGTAAGCCGCCACGTCAGCAGACGGCTGAGCAACAGCGGCAGCAACAGTGGCCACAGCTTCCGCAACGGCAGCAGCAACAGCAGCGGCAGCAGCCGCAGCAACGACAACAGCCGCAACGGCCTCTGCCACAGCGGTCTGTGGTGCAGCAGCAGGTCATGCCGCGTCTGCAATCTGAGCCACGCAAGCAGCTGGCGAAGAAAAAGCTGGACGCCATCGAGGTAGCCCCAGGCGAGGGTCAGTCATGGACGGATGTTTACCAGCTGATCCGTAGTGCTCCGTCGTTGGCCGAAGACCAGGCCAAGCTAGGAGTCGGGCGACGGACGACGCGTGATCGGCTGGTCATGGACCTTCAAGAAGGCGTCAACGCGCAGGAAGTCCTGGAACGGGTGCAGCAGGTCTGCGCGCAGGCTGCAGCTCCGGCCACCACCCGCTTGGTGACGGAGACGGTTGAGGTCCGCCTTGATGAGGTGGACCCTTTAGCGGTTGCATCGGATGTGGCGATGGCGGTGAAAGCAGTTTGCTCGGAGTCGGTGAGCGAATCCGCCGTGCATCTCACGAAGGCGTGGAACGGCACGCAGACGGCGTATGTAAAGATGTCGGCCAAGGTGGCGGACCGTGTTCACCAGCAGCATGTGCGAGTGTTGCACACCTCCTGCCTGGCGACGCGACTGGCACCTCCGACTCGAGGACAACTGCGGTGCTTCAAGTGCCTGGAGCACGGACATCTGCGGCACCAGTGCAGGAGCGAGATCGACAGATCGGCGCACTGCATCCGTTGCGGTCAACCGGGCCACCTGGCCCGAGTCTGCACAGCGGAGGTGTGCTGCGCGGTTTGCAAGGGCCCTCACCGGGTGGGACATCCGTCCTGCACTCGGGTCTGAAGGTCCTGCAGATCAACCTCGGGCGCAGCCGGGTTGCACAGGACCTGATGCTGCAGACGGCACGGGAGCAGCGGGTGGACGTCGTCATTGCCTGCGAGCTGTACAAGCCGCCTCGGGATAACGGCAGATGGGCGGTGGATGAGGCGCAGAGTGTGGCAGTGGTCGCCACCGGGGCTTACCCCATCCAACGCCTGTGGGGTAGCGTCCATCCCGGGCTGGTGGTGGCCACAGTGGCAGGTGTCACCTTTGCCAGCTGTTACGTTTCGCCGAACATCGGGCCAGCGGACTTTGGCGCCTATCTCGAGGCGGTGGAGATGGCGTTGGTTGGTCACCAGCACATCGTGCTTGCCGGTGATTTCAACGCGTGGAGCCAGGAGTGGGGATGTCCCCGCACAACATCCAGGGGCCACTCGCTCATGGGGACGGTGCAGCATCTGCAGCTCGATGTTGTCAACCGCGGCAACGTACCCACCTTCATGGGCAACGGGGTTGCGCGCGAAAGCATCGTGGACGTCTCGTTCGCAAGCACCTCGATCGCCTTGCCTGGGACCTGGAGGGTGAGTTCCACCTTCACCCACAGCGACCATCGTTACGTGGAGTATTCCGTCGGTGTGCCGGGTCGGCAGGGACAGCGGCAGCAGCATCAGCCATCGCAGACGCACGGGAGCGGGGCTATCGCGTCGCACGCCGGGATTCGCTGGAAGACCTCCCTCTTCCGCAGCGAGGACTACAAGACCGCCCTCGTCGACTGTCGCTTCGCAGAAGCTGATACGTCCGAGGCGCTGGTCGGAGCATTGACCCTCGCTTGCGACGCCATCATGGAGAGGGTAGGCAGGCCGAAGCAGCATCAACAGCCACGGCTGTACTGGTGGACTCCGGAGCTGGGCGACATGCGTCGGGAGTGCGAGCTTGCCGAGGAGAGGCTTAGTGCTGCCACAGGGTCGGCGGACCGCGACGTGGAGACCGCTCGCCTTCAAGACCTGCGACGACAGCTGCAGCGAGCGATCCAGGAGAGCCGGAGCGGGAAGCTTCAAGAGCTGATCGACGCAGTCGACAGCGACGTGTTTGGTCTCGGATACCAGGTGGTGATGGCCAAGCTGCGTGGCCGCACCCCGCAGGAGACCGACCGAGCGGTTTTGGAGCCAATCGTCGACGCGCTCTTCCCGGCCCATCCTGCCTTCGAGTGGCCAGTCATCGAGCGGACCGACGACGAGGAGGCCCTACGACCCGTCACAGAAGCAGAGATCCTGGCGATGGCCGACAGGATGGCTCTGACAAAGGCTCCGGGTCTGGACGGGATCCCGAACGTCGCGGTAAAGGCCGCAATCAGAGAGCACCCGGCGACGTTCGCCCGGGTGTTCAATGATTTGTTGGAGCGAGGCGAGTTCCCGAAGGAATGGAAGGAGGCGCGGCTAGTCCTGGTGCCCAAGCCGGGCAAGCCACCGGGCGATCCTGCGGCGAGTCGTCCGCTGCTCCTTGAGGGAGCAGTCCCGAAAATGTTTGAGAGGTGTGTCTTGGACCGCCTCAATGATCATTTGGAGGACAGCAGTGCCCCTCAACTGTCGCCGGAGCAATATGGCTTTCGTCGCGGGAGGTCGACGGTCCAGGCCATCCAGCGGGTCGTCGAGCGGGGCGAGTTCGCGCGCTCATTCCATCGGACCAACGGACGCGATCCTCGGTGTCTGGTGGTGGCAGCACTGGACGTCCAGAACGCCTTTAACACGGCGAGCTGGAGGGCGATCGCCACGGCCCTGGAGGAGAAACGCGTTCCGGCAGCGCTGAGGAGAATATTGCGCAGCTACTTCTCCGAGCGCGAGCTGGTCTACGAGACCAGTGAAGGACCGGTGCGCAGGAAGGTGTCGGCTGGTGTACCGCAGGGCTCCATTGTCGGTCCCACATTGTGGAACACAATGTACGACGGAGTCCTGCGGCTGGCGTTCCCGGACGGCGTGGAGGCGATTGGGTTCGCGGACGACTTGGTGGTGCTGGCGGGCGGCACGACGCCGCAGGCGGCGGCTGAACTCGCGCAGCAGGCGATCCGGATGATCAGCACGTGGATGGCAGAGCGTCATCTCCATCTTGCTCCGGCTAAGACGGAGATCATCATGGTGTCCACAATGCGGCGGGGCTATGCGCAGCCCTCGGTCGCCATCGAGGGGATACAGCGGCTGCCTACGCAGAGCCTCAAATACCTGGGCGTGGTTTTGCACGAGCATCTGCTGTGGACCCCGCACGTCGAGTACGCCACGGCGAAGGCACTCCGTGCGGCGAAGGGGATCTCCCGACTGATGCAGAACCACGGGGGCCCTAAAGGAGCGAAGCGGCGGCTGCTGTCCTCGGTGGTGGATTCAACGCTCCGGTATGCTGCCCCGGTGTGGCATGAGGCCACCAACGTCAGGCGATGCAGGCGGATGCTGCAGAACGTGCAGGCGCAGTATGCGAGGCCGGTAGCCAGGACCTTCATATCGGTGCGATATGAGGTCGCCACGGTCCTGGCTAGCGTCATACCGATCTGCCTGCAGATTCGGGAGGACGCTCGATGCAACCAACAGCATCAAACGACCGGCGCGCCATTGAGCCAGCTACGAGTGGAGGAGCGCGCTGCCACACTGCGTCAGTGGCAGGAGGATTGGGACGCGTTGGCACCGGCGAGCCGATTCACGGCGTGGACGCACCGGGTGATTCCGGACATCGAGGGGTGGAAGAACCGTCGGTTTGGGGAGATGACTTTTCATCTCTCCCAAGTTCTCTCGGGCCACGGCTTCTTCCATGAATACCTGCATGTGCAGGGATTCACCCCCTCGCCGGACTGCGTGCGGTGCCCGGGTGTCGTCGAGTCGGCTGAGCACGCGTTCTTCTACTGCCCGCGCTTTGCTGACGTGCGGACGGAGGTGCTGGGCGAGGGCGATGTGGCCATCGTATCACCGGACAGTCTCCAGTCGTTCCTGCTGAACAGCCGGGAAAATTGGAGTGCCATATGTGATATGGCCCGGCGAATCACCACGGCGCTCCAACAGGATTGGTACGTGGAGAGAGCGACCAGTGCCAATGACGAGATGGTTGCTGCGGCCCGACGG
>NW_026453526.1:1160000-1165000 GCF_943734755.1 Anopheles moucheti
GCGTTCGATGGCTGCCATTGGGAGTGTGCGCACAGGTACGAAGGCCACTGGCCTACGGTCGCGCACGCTCAATATCGTAGTATAGACACACCTCTCTCGCGGGTCTAATTGGCGTGCGCGGCCCCCAAAAGGTAACATAGCAGTTTGTTCTGCTGATACCGTGTTTCTCTATCTCTCTAACCAACTCACACAACAACATATATGTATTGATCGGTAATGATCCTTCCGCAGGTTCACCTACGGAAACCTTGTTACGACTTTTACTTCCTCTAAATCATCAAGTTCGGTCAACTTCGGCCATGCCAGCTGCAGCTCACGAAGGAACCGCGGAAGGTGTGCCTCCAGAGACCTCACTAAATAATCCATCGGTAGTAGCGACGGGCGGTGTGTACAAAGGGCAGGGACGTAATCAGCGCTAGCTAATGACTAGCACTTACTAGAAATTCCAGGTTCATGGGGACCGTTGCAGTCCCCAATCCCAACTAAATGAGCATTTGGGTGATTTCCCGTTCCTCTCGGAATGGGGGCGCCAATTGGCGAGAACACGCTGCTGCTCACATTGTAGCACGCGTGCAGCCCAGAACATCTAAGGGCATCACGGACCTGTTATCGCTCATTCTCACCTTGCTAAACACAAGTTGTCCCGCTAAGCAGGGCAAACGTGGCCGACGACCGCCCGTGAAGGGGCCGCCGGCCTTGACGTCAGGTGCGCCCGGAGGTGCACTGCTGACAGCGTTCTAGTTAGCTTGTTTGAGTCGCGTTCGTTATCGGAATTAACCAGACAAATCATTCCACGAACTAAGAACGGCCATGCACCACTACCCTTAAATTTGAGAAAGAGCTCTCAATCTGTCTTACCTCGATAAGTTCGGACCTGGTAAATTTTCCCGTGTTGAGTCAAATTAAGCCGCAAGCTCCACTTCGTTTTTTTTTTTTTTTTAAGAAATGCAGGTTTTATTGTACAAAAATACCTTATAAACCTACCCTCTTGACGTAGGACGTCGCCCGCCAGGGATTTTGTCCTACGTCGTTGCGAACCCTTTCGGATATCTCTTCGCGATTTATTTATTCAATTTTCCGTATCTTAATCCGCATTTTAAAGGCGTACACATACTGAGTCCGCGTGACTCTCTCTTTCTTCCCCTCTCGGAGATCTCAAGAAGTCAACCCGACATCTATCGATCTGACCATTCCGCCTCGCTGGCGGCAGCCTCCTCCGCGGGTGTCCATCGTCGGCCTGCAGCCAAAGCACGACGGCGCCTTTCGTTTTCGCGTCTGTTCCGCCGAGACCTTATCAGGTCCGCCTCCGTAGGCGCGGTCCGACGGCGGCGCGTCGTCGAGGGTCCCTCAGCCTGGACCCGAGCTCGCCATGCGCGCTGCATGAATAGACGCCGCTCATGGCGAATTCTAACCGTTTCAGGGGAAGGTGGTCCCCCTCTGCTACGCCTAGGTATGGGAGGAGGAGCTAGGCCCGCTCGCTCCGCCTCTACTGCCGTCCGCAGTATCTCGTCATCTCGGGCGGCCAGTGCTGCTGCGACGTCCGCAGCCAGTCGCACTCGCGCCCGATCCTCCGCTCTGCCGCGAAGCCGTCGGTTGCGGGCAGATCGCTGACGCGCTGCTCGCGCCTCGTTCACGCGCCGCGTGATGTCTTCGATGATGACGTCGTCCATCTCCTCACCGAAGAGTGCGGCCACACTTTCGAGGACCACTTCCTCGTCCTCGGCGAAAGCCGCTTCCGTTCGACCATTGGTGAGCGCTTCCTCATCGCGCCACAGCTGTTGAAGCACTGTGGTGATGGTCTTTGCTGCTTTCTGAATGCGGTCCCACCACTCCGCACTCTCCAGCAGCTTCTCTGCGATGTTGTTAAGCTGGACCGACTCGGGTGTCCCCCAGCCCAGCAGCTCACGTCGGATCTCCTCAAACACGGGGCACTCGAACAAGACGTGGGCCACCGACTCGACCGACCCCACGCACCGTGGACACTCCGGAGACGAAGCGAAGCCGCAGACGTGCAGGTACTCCCGGAAGAATCCGTGTCCGGAGAGCACCTGCGAAAGGTGGAAGTCCACCTTCCCGTGCTTTCGTCCCGTCCACCGGTGCAGGTCGGGAATCAGACTGTGTGCCCACGTCTGATAGCGGCTGGCCGATGGTGTTGCCGCCGCACGGTCCCAGGCGTCCTGCCATTGCATCATCGTGGCTGCTCGCTCCGCCGCTCGTACCTCCTTCCTGCTGGCGCCAGGCTCGACCAGCAGCCTGCTATAACACCTTGCGTCCTCGTTGACGACCAGCCAGTACGGCACCAAACCAGCCATCACCACTGACACCTCGTAGGATACCGAGCGGAACGAACTCGATACCCCACGTGCCAGTGGCTTCTGGACCTGGGCCAGTCGTCTTCGGCACCACTGCATGTCTGTCGCCTTAGCCCAGATGGGCGAGGCGTACCGGATCACCGACTCAGCGACTCCTGCCAGCAACCGCCGCTTGGCCACCTGGGGGCCGCTGTGGTTCCTCATCACCGAGGTAACCACCGCCACCGCACGGAGGGCCTTGTCCGCGGCCGCTTCCACGTGCGGTTTCCACGAGAGTTTCTCGTGGAGTTGTACCCCCAGGTAGCGTATCGATCGCTTTGACGTGCAGACCACTTCGCCGACGCGCACAGGAATTTCCAAACGTCCTCGACGCAGACTCGATATCAGAACCACCTCGGTTTTGTGGGGGGCGAGACTAAGGTGACGTGCCTCGAGCCACCCCATCACCGCGTCGATCGCAGCCTCCGCGACCGTCGCCGACTCCTCGGGTGTGCAGCCCTCGGCCAGGATGGCGATGTCATCGGCAAAGCCGACGATGGTGGCCCCTTCAGGGAGCTGGATCCGCAGAACGCCGTCGTACATAACGTTCCACAGAGTCGGGCCAAGGATTGACCCCTGTGGAACGCCTGCCGTCACCCGACGTGACACCGGGCCGTCGTGGGTGTCGTACACCAGCTCCCTGTCGGTGAAATAGTCGCGGAGCAGGAGTTGCAGCTGCGCTGGAACCTCCTTCTCACGCAGGGCCATCGCTATCGCCTGCCAGCTGGCGGTGTTAAAGGCGTTTCTGACGTCCAACGCCACAACCAGCAGACAGCGCTTATCCCGGTTGTTAGTCCGTCCGTAGGACATCGCGCGCTCGCCTGCTTCCACCACCAGCTGGATCGCCTGCAGGGTGCTCCGCTGCTTCCGGAATCCGAACTGGTTCTCGGCCAGCCGAGGTGCCTCCGGATCCTCCAGGTGCTCGTTGAGTCTGTCCAGCGTAGTCCTCTCGAAGACCTTCGCCGGATTGTCGATCAAGCAGATAGGGCGGCAGGACGAGGCTTCGCCCGGCGGCTTACCCGGCTTAGGCAACAGCACCAGCTTCTGCCTTTTCCATTCGCGTGGTATTTCGCCGGTGTCCAAGCAGCGCTGGTAGACACCAGCGAATGGCTCCGGATACTTCCGGATGGCAGCCGTTACCGCAGCGTTCGGTACTCCATCGAGGCCAGGCGCCTTCCGCGGATGCAGCTCGCTCGCTATCGCCTGGAGCTCCGCGCAGCTGATCGGACGGACCGGAGTGTCCCCTTCCGAAGGCGTGACGTCCGGCCACTCGACCGGGGGATGCTCCGGAAACAGCTCCTCGACGATCCGCTGCAACACCGCTGGATCGCGTTCACGCGCCGTCCAGCTGCCCCGAAACCGAAGAAGCACTTGCCGGAACCACTGTCCCGTCTCATCTGCAGCCAGGGCCTGCAGCCACTCATCGAACTGGCGCTGCTTGCTGGCCTTAATTGCCACCCTTAAGGCAGCACGCGCCTCCTGATGTTCCTCTGAAGCCAGTTCGGCGGACGTCTCGTCGAGGGCCAATAACTGTCGCTCCCGAGCCAACCGGCAGCGCTCGGTCAGCTCCTCGATATCCGGAGTCCACCAATATGTGTTGCAGTTCCTCCTCTGCTGCTGCGACTGCCCAATCCTCGCCATGGTAGCGTCGCAGGCCTCCGTAAGCACCATCCCCAGGCTTGCCGCATCGGTCACCCGATCGGCAAAACGGGTCGCCTCAAGTGCCAGCTCGAAAGTACGGGGGCAAAACTGGCGAGTTCGCCAGCGAGTACCCGCCTCCCGTACTTCGACACCTTCCTGCTGATGAATGCCCCGTCCGGGCCGCTGACCTGTACGATGCTGTTGCCCGACCGCAAACCGAATATAGCGGTGGTCGCTATAGGAGTAGCGGTCTAGCGTCCGCCAGGAGCTGATGTCCTCCGCTGCTCCATCCGATCGGCAGAGCGTTGGACTCGCGAAGGCGACGTCCACTCTGCTGGGCCGAGCCACACCGTTCCCCAGGAATGTCGGCTCCGTGCCGCGGTTGAGGACCTCCAATCCTAGGCTGGTAACCGTCTGAAGGAGCGCCTCACCCTTAAGGTTGGCCCGCTCGCTCCCCCAGGCCCCATGCCACGCGTTGAAGTCACCAGCTATCAGCACGCAAGGGTGGCCTCGCGCAAGTACCTCCAGCCGGTCCATCTGCTGCTCGAACTCCGGGAGGCCGATCGATGGCGGAATATAGCAGCAGATGACAACGATGCCCGCCACCTCGGCAGCTACGATGCCCGGATGCTGCACGCTCCTCACCCGCTGTATGGGAAACCGTTGGCCACTGGTGACGATCGCGGCCTTCAGTGCGTCGTCGGATGCCCAGTTCCCATTGTTGGCCGGCACAGCATAGAGCTCCGTGATGAGCATCACGTCTGCTCCCTCCTCCCTCATCCGCTGGAGCGCAAGATCCTGAGCGCTCCTGCTCTTACCGATATTTATCTGGAGCACTTCTATCATCATCGTGTGGCTGCAGCTTTGCACGAAGCTGCGGCAATCGAGTGCGGGCCGCCACACTTCAAACAGCGAGCCTCGCCAGTGCAGCTCGCTGCCTTGTGGCCTTCCGCGCCACACCGGATACACGCTTTGCTGCGGTCCTCTCCCGAGCACTGCCCGGCGAAG
>NW_026453526.1:1170000-1172500 GCF_943734755.1 Anopheles moucheti
CTTGTCCATGCTTTCACATGCTCTGATAGGTAGGTTCGTTCTCAGTTATCCCTGTGTTCATGGTTTTCGTGTGCTTCCATAGGTTTGGTCCGTGTTTTTGAGTACTCTTGTCCATGATTTTCGTGTGCTTCTAGAGGTTTGGTCCGATTTTCAGTACTCTTGTCCATGACTTTCGTTTGCTTCGATTCGTTCACTCTATTACTCTTGTCTGTGGTTTTCGTTTGCTTCGATTCGTTCACTCTTATTACTCTTGTCTTTGGTTTTCGTTTGCTTCGATTCGTTCACTCCATTACTCTTGTCTGTGGTTTTCGTTTGCTTCGATTCGTTCAGTCCATTACCCTTGTTTGCGGTTTTCGTTTGCTTCGATTCGTTCAGTCCATTACTCTTGTATGTGATTTTCGTTTGCTTCGAGTCGTTCAGTCCATTACCCTTGTCTATGATTTTCGTTTGCTTCGAGTCGTTCAGTCCAATACTTACCTTTGTCTATGATTTTCGCTCTAGCCCAGTCGCCCTGCGCTCTGGAAATCACATTCCAACTCTATCACCGATAGTGCTCACACCTTGGAAACCACATTTCACCCGGGGAACCTTAGGGTGGATTTTGAGCCTTTCGGGATTGCGAAACCATCATTTAACACTCTAAACTTAATTTCCGCAATCCCAGACGCACTTTCCATATGGTCTCCAAAAATGCGTGTGAGCTGACCTGGTCCCTTATAATAGGCAATGAACACGATTTTGGAAAAATATTTTTATCAAAATTTTTTGACTCACCGGGTAAAATCGAATTTACTTGGGAAAAATGTTCTAGCAGGGGCCCTCCCATACAAATTTTTTTCTTCTCAAAAATGATTTTCGTTTCACTTTTCATACTCAGGGGAGTCTAAAATTGATGTTTTGAGTCACCATGAAAAAAAAATTTTTTTGACCCGAGCTTGTGTCGCGACCCAAAAATCGACTCACTTGGGAAAAATGTTCTAGCAGGGGCCCTCCCATACAAAAATTTTTTCTTCTCAAAAATGATTTTCGTTTCACTTTTCATACTCAGGGGAGTCTAAAATTGATGTTTTGAGTCACCGAGAAAAAAAAATTTTTTTGACCCGAGCTTGTGTCGGCGACCCAAAATCGACGCACTTGGGAAAAATGTTCTAGCAGGGGCCCTCCCATACAAAAATTTTTTCTTCTCAAAAATGATTTTCGTTTCACTTTTCATACTCAGGGGAGTCTAAAATTGATGTTTTGAGTCACCGTGAAAAAAAAATTTTTTTGACCCGAGCTTGTGTCGGCGACCCAAAATCGACGCACTTGGGAAATATGTTCTAGCAGGGGCCCTCCCATACAAAAATTTTTTCTTCTCAAAAATGATTTTCGTTTCACTTTTCATACTCAGGGGAGTCTAAAATTGATGTTTTGAGTCACCGTGAAAAAAAAATTTTTTTGACCCGAGCTTGTGTCGGCGACCCAAAATCGACGCACTTGGGAAAAATGTTCTAGCAGGGGCCCTCCCATACAAAATTTTTTTCTTCTCAAAAATGATTTTCGTTTCACTTTTCATACTCAGGGGAGTCTAAAATTGATGTTTTGAGTCACCGTGAAAAAAAAATTTTTTTGACCCGAGCTTGTGTCGGCGACCCAAAATCGACGCACTTGGGAAAAATGTTCTAGCAGGGGCCCTCCCATACAAAAATTTTTTCTTCTCAAAAATGATTTTCGTTTCACTTTTCATACTCATGGGAGTCTAAAATTGATGTTTTGAGTCACCGTGAAAAAAAAATTTTTTTGACCCGAGCTTGTGTCGGCGACCCAAAATCGACGCACTTGGGAAAAATGTTCTAGCAGGGGCCCTCCCATACAAATTTTTTTCTTCTCAAAAATGATTTTCGTTTCACTTTTCATACTCAGGGGAGTCTAAAATTGATGTTTTGAGTCACCATGAAAAAAAAATTTTTTTGACCCGAGCTTGTGTCGGCGACCCAAAATCGACGCACTTGGGAAAAATGTTCTAGCAGGGGCCCTCCCATACAAAAATTTTTTCTTCTCAAAAATGATTTTCGTTTCACTTTTCATACTCAGGGGAGTCTAAAATTGATGTTTTGAGTCACCGAGAAAAAAAAATTTTTTTGACCCGAGCTTGTGTCGGCGACCCAAAATCGACGCACTTGGGAAAAATGTTCTAGCAGGGGCCCTCCCATACAAAAATTTTTTCTTCTCAAAAATGATTTTCGTTTCACTTTTCATACTCAGGGGAGTCTAAAATTGATGTTTTGAGTCACCGTGAAAAAAAAATTTTTTTGACCCGAGCTTGTGTCGGCGACCCAAAATCGACGCACTTGGGAAATATGTTCTAGCAGGGGCCCTCCCATACAAAAATTTTTTCTTCTCAAAAATGATTTTCGTTTCACTTTTCATACTCAGGGGAGTCTAAAATTGATGTTTTGAGTCACCGTGAAAAAAAAATTTTTTTGACCCGAGCTTGTGTCGGCGACCCAAAATCGACGCA
>NW_026453526.1:1182500-1192500 GCF_943734755.1 Anopheles moucheti
ATTTACGGGCTTTTTGGTGCGAATTACGGGCTTTTTGGTGCGACTTATGGGCTTGATAGGGCAATTTACGGGCTTTTTGGTGCGACTTATGGGCTTGATAGGGTAATTTACGGGCTTGTTGGTGCGACTTATGGGCCTGATAGTGCGACTAACGGGCTTGATAGGGCAATTTACGGGCTTTTTGGTGCGACTTACGGGCCTGATAGTGCGACTTATGGGCCTGATAGTGCGACTAACGGGCTTTGATAGTGCGACCAACGGGCTTGATAGTGCGACCTATGGGCTTGATAGTGCGACTAACGGGCTTGATAGTGCGACTTATGGGCTTGATAGTGCGACTTATGGGCTTGATAGTGCGACTTACGGGCTTGCTTTTCCATGTTTTTCGCATCGAGCTTCGGTTCGTTTCGAATAATTTTGTCCATGTTTTTCGTTTGCTACGAGAGGTTCGGTTCGTTTTCAGTTATCCCTGTGTTCATGGTTTTCGTGTGCTTCGAGAGGTGTGGTCCGTGTTTTTGAGTACTCTTGTCCATGATTCTCGTGTGCTTCTAGAGGTTTGGTCCGATTTTCAGTACTCTTGTCCATGACTTTCACATGCTCTGATAGGTAGGTTCGTTCTCAGTTATCCCTGTGTTCATGGTTTTCGTGTGCTTCGATAGGTTTGGTCCGTGTTTTTGAGTACTCTTGTCCATGATTTTCGTGTGCTTCTAGAGGTTTGGTCCGATTTTCAGTACTCTTGTCCATGCTTTCACATGCTCTGATAGGTAGGTTCGTTCTCAGTTATCCCTGTGTTCATGGTTTTCGTGTGCTTCGATAGGTTTGGTCCGTGTTTTTGAGTACTCTTGTCCATGATTTTCGTGTGCTTCTAGAGGTTTGGTCCGATTTTCAGTACTCTTGTCCATGCTTTCACATGCTCTGATAGGTAGGTTCGTTCTCAGTTATCCCTGTGTTCATGGTTTTCGTGTGCTTCCATAGGTTTGGTCCGTGTTTTTGAGTACTCTTGTCCATGATTTTCGTGTGCTTCTAGAGGTTTGGTCCGATTTTCAGTACTCTTGTCCATGACTTTCGTTTGCTTCGATTCGTTCACTCTATTACTCTTGTCTGTGGTTTTCGTTTGCTTCGATTCGTTCACTCTTATTACTCTTGTCTTTGGTTTTCGTTTGCTTCGATTCGTTCACTCCATTACTCTTGTCTGTGGTTTTCGTTTGCTTCGATTCGTTCAGTCCATTACCCTTGTTTGCGGTTTTCGTTTGCTTCGATTCGTTCAGTCCATTACTCTTGTATGTGATTTTCGTTTGCTTCGAGTCGTTCAGTCCATTACCCTTGTCTATGATTTTCGTTTGCTTCGAGTCGTTCAGTCCAATACTTACCTTTGTCTATGATTTTCGCTCTAGCCCAGTCGCCCTGCGCTCTGGAAATCACATTCCAACTCTATCACCGATAGTGCTCACACCTTGGAAACCACATTTCACCCGGGGAACCTTAGGGTGGATTTTGAGCCTTTCGGGATTGCGAAACCATCATTTAACACTCTAAACTTAATTTCCGCAATCCCAGACGCACTTTCCATATGGTCTCCAAAAATGCGTGTGAGCTGACCTGGTCCCTTATAATAGGCAATGAACACGATTTTGGAAAAATATTTTTATCAAAATTTTTTGACTCACCGGGTAAAATCGAATTTACTTGGGAAAAATGTTCTAGCAGGGGCCCTCCCATACAAAAATTTTTTCTTCTCAAAAATGATTTTCGTTTCACTTTTCATACTCAGGGGAGTCTAAAATTGATGTTTTGAGTCACCGAGAAAAAAAAATTTTTTTGACCCGAGCTTGTGTCGGCGACCCAAAATCGACGCACTTGGGAAAAATGTTCTAGCAGGGGCCCTCCCATACAAAAATTTTTTCTTCTCAAAAATGATTTTCGTTTCACTTTTCATACTCAGGGGAGTCTAAAATTGATGTTTTGAGTCACCGTGAAAAAAAAATTTTTTTGACCCGAGCTTGTGTCGGCGACCCAAAATCGACGCACTTGGGAAATATGTTCTAGCAGGGGCCCTCCCATACAAAAATTTTTTCTTCTCAAAAATGATTTTCGTTTCACTTTTCATACTCAGGGGAGTCTAAAATTGATGTTTTGAGTCACCGTGAAAAAAAAATTTTTTTGACCCGAGCTTGTGTCGGCGACCCAAAATCGACGCACTTGGGAAAAATGTTCTAGCAGGGGCCCTCCCATACAAAATTTTTTTCTTCTCAAAAATGATTTTCGTTTCACTTTTCATACTCAGGGGAGTCTAAAATTGATGTTTTGAGTCACCGTGAAAAAAAAATTTTTTTGACCCGAGCTTGTGTCGGCGACCCAAAATCGACGCACTTGGGAAAAATGTTCTAGCAGGGGCCCTCCCATACAAAAATTTTTTCTTCTCAAAAATGATTTTCGTTTCACTTTTCATACTCATGGGAGTCTAAAATTGATGTTTTGAGTCACCGTGAAAAAAAAATTTTTTTGACCCGAGCTTGTGTCGGCGACCCAAAATCGACGCACTTGGGAAAAATGTTCTAGCAGGGGCCCTCCCATACAAAAATTTTTTCTTCTCAAAAATGATTTTCGTTTCACTTTTCATACTCAGGGGAGTCTAAAATTGATGTTTTGAGTCACCGAGAAAAAAAAATTTTTTTGACCCGAGCTTGTGTCGGCGACCCAAAATCGACGCACTTGGGAAAAATGTTCTAGCAGGGGCCCTCCCATACAAAAATTTTTTCTTCTCAAAAATGATTTTCGTTTCACTTTTCATACTCAGGGGAGTCTAAAATTGATGTTTTGAGTCACCGAGAAAAAAAAATTTTTTTGACCCGAGCTTGTGTCGGCGACCCAAAATCGACGCACTTGGGAAAAATGTTCTAGCAGGGGCCCTCCCATACAAAAATTTTTTCTTCTCAAAAATGATTTTCGTTTCACTTTTCATACTCAGGGGAGTCTAAAATTGATGTTTTGAGTCACCGAGAAAAAAAAATTTTTTTGACCCGA
This sequence comes from Anopheles moucheti, assembly GCF_943734755.1. Lineage (NCBI taxonomy): Eukaryota > Metazoa > Arthropoda > Insecta > Diptera > Culicidae > Anopheles > Anopheles moucheti. The sequence continues at coordinate 1,185,525 of NW_026453526.1, forward strand.
GCTTGTGTCGGCGACCCAAAATCGACGCACTTGGGAAAAATGTTCTAGCAGGGGCCCTCCCATACAAAAATTTTTTTTGACTCACCGGGTAAAATGGTCGCACTTGGTAAAAATGTTCTAGCAGGGGCCCTCCCATACAAAAATTTTTTCTTCTCAAAAATGATTTTCGTTTCACTTTTCATACTCAGGGGAGTCTAATATTGAAGTTTTGAGTCACCGTGAAAAAAATTTTTTTTTGACTCACTGGGTAAAATGGTCGCACTTGGGAAAAATGTTCTAGCAGGGGCCCTCCCATACAAAAAATTTTTATTTCTCAAATCGATCCGTGGTTTCACTTTTCATACTCTAGGGCCCATTTGCTTCAACTTTGGAAAAATTTTTCGATGATGAAAAATTTTCACCTTCGACGTCCATCGACCACTCGACCCGAACTTGGTACTTTTGTATGGAGGTACCCGAGTGGTGACTTTTTCATACAAAAATTTTTATTTCTCAAATCGATCCGTGGTTTCACTTTTCATACTCTAGGGCCCAATTGCTTCAACTTTGGAAAAAATTTTCGATGATGAAAAATTTTCACCTTCGACGTCCATCGACCACTCGACCCGAACTTGGTACTTTTGTATGGAGGTACCCGAGTGGTGACTTTTTCATACAAAAATTTTTATTTCTCAAATCGATCCGTGGTTTCACTTTTCATACTCTAGGGCCCATTTGCTTCAACTTTGGAAAAAATTTTCGATGATGAAAAATTTTCACCTTCGACGTCCATCGACCACTCGACCCGAACTTGGTACTTTTGTATGGAGGTACCCGAGTGGTGACTTTTTCATCCAAAAATTTTTATTTCTCAAATCGATCCGTGGTTTCACTTTTCATACTCTAGGGCCCATTTGCTTCAACTTTGGAAAAAATTTTCGATGATGAAAAATTTTCGCCTTCGACGTCCATCGACCACTCGACCCGAACTTGGTACTTTTGTATGGAGGTACCCGAGTGGTGACTTTTTCATACAAAAATTTTTATTTCTCATATCGATCCGTGGTTTCACTTTTCATACTCTAGGGCCCAATTGCTTCAACTTTGGAAAAAATTTTCGATGATGAAAAATTTTCACCTTCGACGTCCATCGACCACTCGACCCGAACTTGGTACTTTTGTATGGAGGTACCCGAGTGGTGACTTTTTCATACAAAAATTTTTTTGCGAATACGTGTTCGTTCGCGATCATTTAGGCCATGAACAACAAGTCCGCTGCGATAGAAATAGTGCATTGTAGTTACTCGACGAGAAAAAAAATCGGGACTTAGAAAAATTTTTGAAAGTCAAATCGTATTGACTTCCAACAACACCTGATAATAAACACACATTGCCTGTTGCACCACAGTTCGCATTTGACTTAACAAATCGCCTGTTGGTACGCACATCACCATCGACTTTACCAATCGCGTTTCGCACCGCTAATCCCACTTGGCGTGGAGCCACGCACATAATGTTGCGAGGAGAGTATTAATCGGGACTTAGCGTTTTAAGCTCGCGAACACTCCACTATGGGAGTGCACGCAAGCACCAACTGTACACACACAACACAACAATCACTCTCGCGAACACTCCATTCCCAAAGTGAACGCGAGCACCAGCAAGCATGGGTCGCCTGAGAGGATCGATGCGAACGCATCTCTACAACTCGCAGCTCCCAGCCTGTAGTCCCGTCGTTTGCGGGCGGTCGAAGGTGTCGAAACTAGTTGTATCCACGGTCGACGGAAACACAGCCACCAGGGTTCCCTGTGGTAAGGTACTTCCACGTGCAGCGTGCTCCCGCCCGTTGCGGCTCAGTCTAGTGCTATAGCGGGGATGAGACGTCAGTGTGCGCGGGGCAGCACCGACGGATCTCGGAGGGTTGTTAAGCCCGCTAGCTTCCGATCACCTAATGGGTTTGAGAAGCGCTATCAGCTCGGATTGGATACGACCTTAGAGGCGTTCAGGCATAATCCAGCGGACGTAGCGTCATACCAAAGTCCGGTCGAACTAGTATTGAGCCAGTGGTCCGTACCTGTGGTTCCTCTCGTACTGCACAGGAATTCCGTTAAGATAGCGGCAAACAGCACACACCAGTAGGGTAAAACTAACCTGTCTCACGACGGTCTAAACCCAGCTCACGTTCCCTTGAAAGGGTGAACAATCCTACGCTTGGTGAATTTTGCTTCACAATGATAGGAAGAGCCGACATCGAAGGATCAAAAAGCCACGTCGCTATGAACGCTTGGCGGCCACAAGCCAGTTATCCCTGTGTGACATTCGAGCAGTCGAGCTGTTCGGACGTGGTGTATTTTGCTCCTGAGTGAGTTAAAAATTGTGGCGTTAAATTACCTCGGAAAGTCTCGAATTTGTTCATAATCAGTCTATAAGAGGGTGTTTAGAGTGACTTTAGTGAAAACCGGACGAAAATCGGTGCATTAGTGGGCCAAAAAAGTGAAAAACATTGCCCCATACATTTTGTATGGGGAACAATTTTGGCAATAAAACCGTGCTAAATTGGTGAAAATCAACGCGGTTTGCGTTTAAAACGCATAAATAGACGCCAGTGAAGTGTTTTTTACTTATAAACAGTGTTTGCCGGCGATATTTAGCGTAAAATACGGAGTGGCAAATTTGTGCAAACATTTGGAACAACAACAACAACAATAGTGTGTGCGTGTTGTGAGTTTGCGCAAAAATCCGGTCCAATCGGGCCGGATGAGGTGGCAAATGATAGATTCTGTGTCCCCGATCGGCCAATAGCCGAAAACCGGAAGAAAATCGGTGCAGAATTGGGAAAAAACAGTGACGGCAAAAACGCGCATGGTGCTACCGCTGCGGCACGTGTTCTGGAAGTGACTGTTGTATATACAAAAACGTTAATAACTTCGCGAGTTTTGGTCCGATTTTGCTGCGGTTTGCACTGTTGTGCTAGTTTTAGTGCATTTAATACGATCCGTGCATAAAAATAGTGAAAATCGCGAAAATAATTTTTGACATTTTTGTGACAACCCGGGACGACCCAACAGACATAAATTGATAGGCGAGCAGTCCCCAACAGACAATTTTTCAAATTGACGGTTTCTGCTCGAAAACTGCTCGAAACCAAAAAGGACGCAGAAAATTCTGGGAAGCTGTGGGGGGTCATCGGCAGCTCGAATCTGCTCGATTCGGACAGTTTTTATCGAGCTCGAAACTGCTCGAATTCCCGATTTTTGCGGGAAATTGCCGGGAAAAATCTGGGAACGACTGCAAAAATTCGGAAAGGCGTTTGCAAGCAGGGAAACACCCCCCCTGACCACTAAGACCTGCTTGGGTCTCTAAAATGGCGACAACTCGTACATCGCGTCCTCGGTCGGAATCGACAGAGGAAAGGCCGGGGCGATCCCTTTCGGCGGTAGAGCCGAAGGTCATTCTCACCAGAGCCTCGGCGTTGGCCTCAAAGTCGGTGAACCCGGACATGGTCGAACTGCGAAAGGTGCTCGGGGAAATGTCCCTCGCCAACGAGCAGCTTCGGGCCATGGTGAAAGAGCTGCAGCAAGAGCTGGTGATGCTGCGACAGCGTACCGTGGCCAACGAAGATATGGCCCGGGAGGAGCGGAAGCTGGCCCGCGAAGAATTTAAGCTGGCGCAAGAGAAATTCCACCAGGAGCTGCAGTGGAATAAGGACCAGGCCCGCCAGTGGTATGAAGAGACGCAGCGTCTCAGAGGCGAGCTGGCAAAGGAGACTGCGTGCCACCAGGAGTTGCTGGCACAGATGCTTGGTTGCGGCGGTAACCAAGCTCTGCAACCGCAGCAGCAGGCGCAGCCAGCTGTTGCGCAGCAGCAGCCTCAGAGGCAGCAGAAACAGCAACAGCAACGGCCTCCGTCGAAGCAGGCGACATCGCAGAGCTCCCTGCAGCAACCGCAACAGCAGCAACAACAACAGCAGCAGCAGCGGATGACGTATGCTAACGTGGCGGCCGAGACATCCGGCACGCAGGCTTCCCAGGGCGGTTCTTGGACGGTGGTGGGGCCTCGTAAAGCACCGCAGAAGTCGCAGCAGCAACAACAACAGCAGCAGCTGGCCAAGCCGCGACCACAATCTGCGGCGGCGAAGCATTCGGCGAAGAAGAAGCTGGACGCCATCGAGGTTGCCCCAGGCGAGGGTCAGTCTTGGACCGACGCGTATCAGCTGATACGCAGCGCTCCGTCGTTGGCCGAAGACCAGGCCAAGCTTGGAGTGGGACGACGAACGACGCGGGACCGGCTGGTCATGAACTTGGAGGACGGCGCCAATGCTGAAGCAATCCTGCAACGAGTGCAGGAGGTCTTTGCACAGTCTGCAGCTCCGGCCACCATCCGCCTGGTGACAGAAACGGTGGAGGTCCGCCTTGATGAGGTGGACCCTTTAGCGGTGGCATTGGATGTGGCGAAGGCGGTGACGACCACCAGTTCGGAGTCGGTGAGCGAATCCGCTGTGCACCTAGTGAAGGCGTGGAACGGTACGCAGACGGCTTACGTTCGGATGACACTCAAGGCGGCGGAGTTGATGCACCAACAGCTAGTACGAGTGCTGCACACCTCATGCTTGGCGACGAAACTGACACCACCGACGCGGGGCCAGCTACGGTGCTTCAAATGCCTGGAGCACGGACACCTGCGGCACCAGTGCAAGAGCGGGACGGATCGATCGACGCACTGCATCCGCTGCGGCCAACCGGGCCACCTGGCCCGAGCCTGCACAGCGGAGGTGTGTTGTGCGGTCTGCAAGGGCCCTCACCGAGTAGGACACCCGTCCTGCACCCGGAAGGTCTGAAGGTTTTGCAGATCAACCTTGGGCGCAGCCGTGCAGCGCAGGACATCATGCTGCAGACGGCTAGGGAGATCGGAGCGCAGGTGGTGATAGCGTGTGAGCTGTACAAACCACCTAGAGACAGCGTGCGGTGGGCGGTCGACGAGGCTCAGAGCGTAGCGGTAGTGGCGACTGGCGGCTACCCCATCCAACGACTGGGGAGTTCATCGGTGCCTGGGCTGGTAGTTGCCACCATAGCCGGGATAACGTTTGCCAGCTGCTATGTGTCCCCCAACATCGGACAAGCGGATCTCGGCGACTACCTGGAAGCGGTTGAGCTCACGCTCACGGGACAGGATCCCATGGTTCTGGCTGGGGACTTTAACGCCTGGAACCAGGAGTGGGGCAGTTCAAGAACCACGGCGAAGGGTGAGGACTTGCTGAGTGTTGTTGAGCACCTCGGACTTCGAACGCTCAACCGAGGGAACACACCCACTTTCAAGGGCAACGGTGTTGCACGGGAAAGCGTCATCGATGTGAGCTTCTCGAGTCCCTGCGTAGCGGAGCCAGGCAGTTGGAGTGTGAGTAGCAGATACTCCGGTAGCGACCACAGCTACGTGCTGTTCAGCGCTAAACTGCCTTCGACCAGCGGCCGACGTGCACATCAGCATCGGCCACACTGCAACGGGCACGGCGGTACAGCAGGCATGACGCGGCACGCGGGAACACGCTACAAAACAAGCCAATTCAATCAGGCTTGTTTTAAGCTGGCGCTTGGGATCGGTCGTTTCGACGATGTAAGCACACCTGAGGGCCTGATCAGGGGGCTCACAGAAGCGTGCGACGCAACGATGGAGAGGATCCACAAGACGAATTTCCGGCAGGCTCCGACGCTATACTGGTGGAACCCGGAAATCGCGAGGGCGCGAGATGCGTGCGAAGCTGCTGAGGCCAGGCTACGCACAGCAACGCAGACCGACGACCGTATCGCCGCTTCAGCCCGCTTGCTGGACGACCGTAGGGCTTTGGAACGAGAGATCCAGCGCAGCAAAGAGCGCTGCATGCAGGAGCTCATCGACGGAGTCGAGGACGATGTGTTTGGGTTGGGGTATCGAGTGGTTATGGCCAAGCTGCGCAGTCGAGCGCCGCCAGAATTGGACCGTTCTGTGCTGGAGCCGATCATCGACGCCCTCTTCCCGGCCCACCCATCGTTCGAGTGGCCGCCGATTGCGACGGAAAGCGACGAGGACGAAGAGCCCATCCGACCAGTCACCCGTGAAGAGATCCTTTGCATCGCTGAGGGGATGGCCACCTCAAAGGCGCCGGGCCTCGATGGAATTCCCAACGCGGCAGTGAAGACCGCGATGAGGGAGCACCCGGAAGCGTTCGTGCGGGCCTACAATGAGGTCCTGCAGAGCGGCGAGATTCCGGCATCGTGGAAAGTGGCACGCCTGGCGCTCATCCCGAAACCAGGCAAACCACCGGGCGAACCGTCGTCAAGTCGTCCACTGCTGATGCTGGGAGCGGCACCTAAGGGGTTCGAGAGACTGGTTTTGAACCGCCTCAATGAACATCTCGAGGATGAGAGCGCACCTCGTCTATCACAGGACCAATACGGCTTCCGCCGTGGACGCTCTACGGTCCAAGCTATAGAGAGGGTCATTGAGAAGGGACAGTACGCCAGGACGTTCCATCGCACCAACGGCCGGGATCCTCGATGTCTGATGGTGGCAGCGTTAGACGTCAGGAACGCCTTCAACACGGCCAGTTGGAAGGCGATCGCGATGGCCCTCCAAGAGAAGCGCGTCCCAGCAGCGCTCCAGAGAATTTTGCGCAGCTATTTCTCTGAGAGGGAAATGATCTTCGAAACAAGCGAGGGGCCAGTGCGACGGAAATTATCGGCGGGTGTTCCACAGGGGTCGATCCTCGGTCCGACCCTCTGGAATACCATGTACGACGGCGTACTGCGGCTGACACTGCCGGACGGCGTGGAAACAGTCGGGTTTGTGGATGACCTGGTGGTCCTAGCTGCCGGGACAACACCACAGGAGGCAGCTACCTTGGCGGAAGAGGCCATTTCTTTGATCAGCTCGTGGATGGAGGCTCATCACCTTGAGCTTGCGCCGGCCAAGACCGAGCTGGTCATGATCTCCACGATGCGAAGGGCAAACTCCCGTCACCCGG
>NW_026453526.1:1202500-1205000 GCF_943734755.1 Anopheles moucheti
TTCGCTCTAAGCCCAGTCGCCCTGCGCTCTGGAAATCACATTCCAACTCTATCACCGATAGCGCTCACACCTTGGAAACCACATTTCACCCAGGGGACCTTAGGGTGGATTTTGAGCCTTTCGGGATTGCGAAACCATCATTTAACACTCTAAACTTAATTTCCGCAATCCCAGACGCACTTTCCATATGGTCTCCAAAAATGCGTGTGAGCTGACCTGGTCCCTTATAATAGGCAATGAACACGATTTTGGCAAAATATTTTTTTCAAAATTTTTTGACTCACCGGGTAAAATCGAATTTACTTGGGAAAAATGTTCTAGCAGGGGCCCTCCCATACAAATTTTTTTCTTCTCAAAAATGATTTTCGTTTCACTTTTCATACTCAGGGGAGTCTAAAATTGATGTTTTGAGTCACCGTGAAAAAAAAATTTTTTTGACCCGAGCTTTTGTCGGCGACCCAAAATCGACGCACTTGGGAAAAATGTTCTAGCAGGGGCCCTCCCATACAAAAATTTTTTCTTCTCAAAAATGATTTTCGTTTCACTTTTCATACTCAGGGGAGTCTAAAATTGATGTTTTGAGTCACCGAGAAAAAAAAATTTTTTTGACCCGAGCTTGTGTCGGCGACCCAAAAATCGACGCACTTGGGAAATATGTTCTAGCAGGGGCCCTCCCATACAAAAATTTTTTCTTCTCAAAAATGATTTTCGTTTCACTTTTCATACTCAGGGGAGTCTAAAATTGATGTTTTGAGTCACCGTGAAAAAAAAATTTTTTTGACCCGAGCTTGTGTCGGCGACCCAAAATCGACGCACTTGGGAAAAATGTTCTAGCAGGGGCCCTCCCATACAAAAATTTTTTCTTCTCAAAAATGATTTTCGTTTCACTTTTCATACTCAGGGGAGTCTAAAATTGATGTTTTGAGTCACCGTGAAAAAAAAAATTTTTTGACCCGAGCTTGTGTCGGCGACCCAAAATCGACGCACTTGGGAAAAATGTTCTAGCAGGGGCCCTCCCATACAAAAATTTTTTCTTCTCAAAAATGATTTTCGTTTCACTTTTCATACTCAGGGGAGTCTAAAATTGATGTTTTGAGTCACCGAGAAAAAAAAATTTTTTTGACCCGAGCTTGTGTCGGCGACCCAAAAATCGACGCACTTGGGAAATATGTTCTAGCAGGGGCCCTCCCATACAAAAATTTTTTCTTCTCAAAAATGATTTTCGTTTCACTTTTCATACTCAGGGGAGTCTAAAATTGATGTTTTGAGTCACCGTGAAAAAAAAATTTTTTTGACCCGAGCTTGTGTCGGCGACCCAAAATCGACGCACTTGGGAAAAATGTTCTAGCAGGGGCCCTCCCATACAAAAATTTTTTCTTCTCAAAAATGATTTTCGTTTCACTTTTCATACTCAGGGGAGTCTAAAATTGATGTTTTGAGTCACCGAGAAAAAAAAATTTTTTTGACCCGAGCTTGTGTCGGCGACCCAAAAATCGACGCACTTGGGAAATATGTTCTAGCAGGGGCCCTCCCATACAAAAATTTTTTCTTCTCAAAAATGATTTTCGTTTCACTTTTCATACTCAGGGGAGTCTAAAATTGATGTTTTGAGTCACCGTGAAAAAAAAATTTTTTTGACCCGAGCTTGTGTCGGCGACCCAAAATCGACGCACTTGGGAAAAATGTTCTAGCAGGGGCCCTCCCATACAAAAATTTTTTCTTCTCAAAAATGATTTTCGTTTCACTTTTCATACTCAGGGGAGTCTAAAATTGATGTTTTGAGTCATCGTGAAAAAAAAAATTTTTTGACCCGAGCTTGTGTCGGCGACCCAAAATCGACGCACTTGGGAAAAATGTTCTAGCAGGGGCCCTCCCATACAAAAATTTTTTCTTCTCAAAAATGATTTTCGTTTCACTTTTCATACTCAGGGGAGTCTAAAATTGATGTTTTGAGTCACCGAGAAAAAAAAATTTTTTTGACCCGAGCTTGTGTCGGCGACCCAAAAATCGACGCACTTGGGAAATATGTTCTAGCAGGGGCCCTCCCATACAAAAATTTTTTCTTCTCAAAAATGATTTTCGTTTCACTTTTCATACTCAGGGGAGTCTAAAATTGATGTTTTGAGTCACCGAGAAAAAAAAATTTTTTTGACCCGAGCTTGTGTCGGCGACCCAAAAATCGACGCACTTGGGAAATATGTTCTAGCAGGGGCCCTCCCATACAAAAATTTTTTCTTCTCAAAAATGATTTTCGTTTCACTTTTCATACTCAGGGGAGTCTAAAATTGATGTTTTGAGTCACCGTGAAAAAAAAATTTTTTTGACCCGAGCTTGTGTCGGCGACCCAAAATCGACTCACTTGGTAAAAATGTTCTAGCAGGGGCCCTCCCATACAAAAATTTTTTCTTCTCAAAAATGATTTTCGTTTCACTTTTCATACTCAGGGGAGTCTAATATTGAAGTTTTGAGTCACCGTGAAAAAAATTTTTTTTGACTCACT
>NW_026453526.1:1215000-1222500 GCF_943734755.1 Anopheles moucheti
GTTTCACTTTTCATACTCAGGGGAGTCTAAAATTGATGTTTTGAGTCACCATGAAAAAAAAATTTTTTTTGACCCGAGCTTGTGTCGCGACCCAAAAATCGACTCACTTGGGAAAAATGTTCTAGCAGGGGCCCTCCCATACAAAAATTTTTTCTTCTCAAAAATGATTTTCGTTTCACTTTTCATACTCAGGGGAGTCTAAAATTGATGTTTTGAGTCACCGTGAAAAAAAAATTTTTTTTGACCCGAGCTTGTGTCGCGACCCAAAAATCGACTCACTTGGGAAAAATGTTCTAGCAGGGGCCCTCCCATACAAAAATTTTTTCTTCTCAAAAATGATTTTCGTTTCACTTTTCATACTCAGGGGAGTCTAAAATTGATGTTTTGAGTCACCGAGAAAAAAAAATTTTTTTGACCCGAGCTTGTGTCGGCGACCCAAAAATCGACGCACTTGGGAAAAATGTTCTAGCAGGGGCCCTCCCATACAAAAATTTTTTCTTCTCAAAAATGATTTTCGTTTCACTTTTCATACTCAGGGGAGTCTAAAATTGATGTTTTGAGTCACCGAGAAAAAAAAAATTTTTTGACCCGAGCTTGTGTCGGCGACCCAAAAATCGACGCACTTGGGAAAAATGTTCTAGCAGGGGCCCTCCCATACAAAAATTTTTTCTTCTCAAAAATGATTTTCGTTTCACTTTTCATACTCAGGGGAGTCTAAAATTGATGTTTTGAGTCACCGAGAAAAAAAAATTTTTTTGACCCGAGCTTGTGTCGGCGACCCAAAAATCGACGCACTTGGGAAAAATGTTCTAGCAGGGGCCCTCCCATACAAAAATTTTTTCTTCTCAAAAATGATTTTCGTTTCACTTTTCATACTCAGGGGAGTCTAAAATTGATGTTTTGAGTCACCGAGAAAAAAAAAATTTTTTGACCCGAGCTTGTGTCGGCGACCCAAAAATCGACGCACTTGGGAAAAATGTTCTAGCAGGGGCCCTCTCATACAAAAATTTTTTTTTGACTCACCGGGTAAAATGGTCGCACTTGGTAAAAATGTTCTAGCAGGGGCCCTCCCATACAAAAATTTTTTCTTCTCAAAAATGATTTTCGTTTCACTTTTCATACTCAGGGGAGTCTAATATTGAAGTTTTGAGTCACCGTGAAAAAAATTTTTTTTGACTCACTGGGTAAAATGGTCGCACTTGGGAAAAATGTTCTAGCAGGGGCCCTCCCATACAAAAAATTTTTATTTCTCAAATCGATCCGTGGTTTCACTTTTCATACTCTAGGGTCCATTTGCTTCAACTTTGGAAAAAATTTTCGATGATGAAAAATTTTCACCTTCGACGTCCATCGACCACTCGACCCGAACTTGGTACTTTTGTATGGAGGTACCCGAGTGGTGACTTTTTCATCCAAAAATTTTTATTTCTCAAATCGATCCGTGGTTTCACTTTTCATACTCTAGGGCCCATTTGCTTCAACTTTGGAAAAAATTTTCGATGATGAAAAATTTTCGCCTTCGACGTCCATCGACCACTCGACCCGAACTTGGTACTTTTGTATGGAGGTACCCGAGTGGTGACTTTTTCATACAAAAATTTTTATTTCTCATATCGATCCGTGGTTTCACTTTTCATACTCTAGGGCCCAATTGCTTCAACTTTGGAAAAAATTTTCGATGATGAAAAATTTTCACCTTCGACGTCCATCGACCACTCGACCCGAACTTGGTACTTTTGTATGGAGGTACCCGAGTGGTGACTTTTTCATACAAAAATTTTTTTGCGAATACGTGTTCGTTCGCGATCATTTAGGCCATGAACAACAAGTCCGCTGCGATAGAAATAGTGCATTGTAGTTACTCGACGAGAAAAAAAATCGGGACTTAGAAAAATTTTTGAAAGTCAAATCGTATTGACTTCCAACAACACCTGATAATAAACACACATTGCCTGTTGCACCACAGTTCGCATTTGACTTAACAAATCGCCTGTTGGTACGCACATCACCATCGACTTTACCAATCGCGTTTCGCACCGCTAATCCCACTTGGCGTGGAGCCACGCACATAATGTTGCGAGGAGAGTATTAATCGGGACTTAGCGTTTTAAGCTCGCGAACACTCCACTATGGGAGTGCACGCAAGCACCAACTGTACACACACAACACAACAATCACTCTCGCGAACACTCCATTCCCAAAGTGAACGCGAGCACCAGCAAGCATGGGTCGCCTGAGAGGATCGATGCGAACGCATCTCTACAACTCGCAGCTCCCAGCCTGTAGTCCCGTCGTTTGCGGGCGGTCGAAGGTGTCGAAACTAGTTGTATCCACGGTCGACGGAAACACAGCCACCAGGGTTCCCTGTGGTAAGGTACTTCCACGTGCAGCGTGCTCCCGCCCGTTGCGGCTCAGTCTAGTGCTATAGCGGGGATGAGACGTCAGTGTGCGCGGGGCAGCACCGACGGATCTCGGAGGGTTGTTAAGCCCGCTAGCTTCCGATCACCTAATGGGTTTGAGAAGCGCTATCAGCTCGGATTGGATACGACCTTAGAGGCGTTCAGGCATAATCCAGCGGACGTAGCGTCATACCAAAGTCCGGTCGAACTAGTATTGAGCCAGTGGTCCGTACCTGTGGTTCCTCTCGTACTGCACAGGAATTCCGTTAAGATAGCGGCAAACAGCACACACCAGTAGGGTAAAACTAACCTGTCTCACGACGGTCTAAACCCAGCTCACGTTCCCTTGAAAGGGTGAACAATCCTACGCTTGGTGAATTTTGCTTCACAATGATAGGAAGAGCCGACATCGAAGGATCAAAAAGCCACGTCGCTATGAACGCTTGGCGGCCACAAGCCAGTTATCCCTGTGTGACATTCGAGCAGTCGAGCTGTTCGGACGTGGTGTATTTTGCTCCTGAGTGAGTTAAAAATTGTGGCGTTAAATTACCTCGGAAAGTCTCGAATTTGTTCATAATCAGTCTATAAGAGGGTGTTTAGAGTGACTTTAGTGAAAACCGGACGAAAATCGGTGCATTAGTGGGCCAAAAAAGTGAAAAACATTGCCCCATACATTTTGTATGGGGAACAATTTTGGCAATAAAACCGTGCTAAATTGGTGAAAATCAACGCGGTTTGCGTTTAAAACGCATAAATAGACGCCAGTGAAGTGTTTTTTACTTATAAACAGTGTTTGCCGGCGATATTTAGCGTAAAATACGGAGTGGCAAATTTGTGCAAACATTTGGAACAACAACAACAACAATAGTGTGTGCGTGTTGTGAGTTTGCGCAAAAATCCGGTCCAATCGGGCCGGATGAGGTGGCAAATGATAGATTCTGTGTCCCCGATCGGCCAATAGCCGAAAACCGGAAGAAAATCGGTGCAGAATTGGGAAAAAACAGTGACGGCAAAAACGCGCATGGTGCTACCGCTGCGGCACGTGTTCTGGAAGTGACTGTTGTATATACAAAAACGTTAATAACTTCGCGAGTTTTGGTCCGATTTTGCTGCGGTTTGCACTGTTGTGCTAGTTTTAGTGCATTTAATACGATCCGTGCATAAAAATAGTGAAAATCGCGAAAATAATTTTTGACATTTTTGTGACAACCCGGGACGACCCAACAGACATAAATTGATAGGCGAGCAGTCCCCAACAGACAATTTTTCAAATTGACGGTTTCTGCTCGAAAACTGCTCGAAACCAAAAAGGACGCAGAAAATTCTGGGAAGCTGTGGGGGGTCATCGGCAGCTCGAATCTGCTCGATTCGGACAGTTTTTATCGAGCTCGAAACTGCTCGAATTCCCGATTTTTGCGGGAAATTGCCGGGAAAAATCTGGGAACGACTGCAAAAATTCGGAAAGGCGTTTGCAAGCAGGGAAACACCCCCCCTGACCACTAAGACCTGCTTGGGTCTCTAAAATGGCGACAACTCGTACATCGCGTCCTCGGTCGGAATCGACAGAGGAAAGGCCGGGGCGATCCCTTTCGGCGGTAGAGCCGAAGGTCATTCTCACCAGAGCCTCGGCGTTGGCCTCAAAGTCGGTGAACCCGGACATGGTCGAACTGCGAAAGGTGCTCGGGGAAATGTCCCTCGCCAACGAGCAGCTTCGGGCCATGGTGAAAGAGCTGCAGCAAGAGCTGGTGATGCTGCGACAGCGTACCGTGGCCAACGAAGATATGGCCCGGGAGGAGCGGAAGCTGGCCCGCGAAGAATTTAAGCTGGCGCAAGAGAAATTCCACCAGGAGCTGCAGTGGAATAAGGACCAGGCCCGCCAGTGGTATGAAGAGACGCAGCGTCTCAGAGGCGAGCTGGCAAAGGAGACTGCGTGCCACCAGGAGTTGCTGGCACAGATGCTTGGTTGCGGCGGTAACCAAGCTCTGCAACCGCAGCAGCAGGCGCAGCCAGCTGTTGCGCAGCAGCAGCCTCAGAGGCAGCAGAAACAGCAACAGCAACGGCCTCCGTCGAAGCAGGCGACATCGCAGAGCTCCCTGCAGCAACCGCAACAGCAGCAACAACAACAGCAGCAGCAGCGGATGACGTATGCTAACGTGGCGGCCGAGACATCCGGCACGCAGGCTTCCCAGGGCGGTTCTTGGACGGTGGTGGGGCCTCGTAAAGCACCGCAGAAGTCGCAGCAGCAACAACAACAGCAGCAGCTGGCCAAGCCGCGACCACAATCTGCGGCGGCGAAGCATTCGGCGAAGAAGAAGCTGGACGCCATCGAGGTTGCCCCAGGCGAGGGTCAGTCTTGGACCGACGCGTATCAGCTGATACGCAGCGCTCCGTCGTTGGCCGAAGACCAGGCCAAGCTTGGAGTGGGACGACGAACGACGCGGGACCGGCTGGTCATGAACTTGGAGGACGGCGCCAATGCTGAAGCAATCCTGCAACGAGTGCAGGAGGTCTTTGCACAGTCTGCAGCTCCGGCCACCATCCGCCTGGTGACAGAAACGGTGGAGGTCCGCCTTGATGAGGTGGACCCTTTAGCGGTGGCATTGGATGTGGCGAAGGCGGTGACGACCACCAGTTCGGAGTCGGTGAGCGAATCCGCTGTGCACCTAGTGAAGGCGTGGAACGGTACGCAGACGGCTTACGTTCGGATGACACTCAAGGCGGCGGAGTTGATGCACCAACAGCTAGTACGAGTGCTGCACACCTCATGCTTGGCGACGAAACTGACACCACCGACGCGGGGCCAGCTACGGTGCTTCAAATGCCTGGAGCACGGACACCTGCGGCACCAGTGCAAGAGCGGGACGGATCGATCGACGCACTGCATCCGCTGCGGCCAACCGGGCCACCTGGCCCGAGCCTGCACAGCGGAGGTGTGTTGTGCGGTCTGCAAGGGCCCTCACCGAGTAGGACACCCGTCCTGCACCCGGAAGGTCTGAAGGTTTTGCAGATCAACCTTGGGCGCAGCCGTGCAGCGCAGGACATCATGCTGCAGACGGCTAGGGAGATCGGAGCGCAGGTGGTGATAGCGTGTGAGCTGTACAAACCACCTAGAGACAGCGTGCGGTGGGCGGTCGACGAGGCTCAGAGCGTAGCGGTAGTGGCGACTGGCGGCTACCCCATCCAACGACTGGGGAGTTCATCGGTGCCTGGGCTGGTAGTTGCCACCATAGCCGGGATAACGTTTGCCAGCTGCTATGTGTCCCCCAACATCGGACAAGCGGATCTCGGCGACTACCTGGAAGCGGTTGAGCTCACGCTCACGGGACAGGATCCCATGGTTCTGGCTGGGGACTTTAACGCCTGGAACCAGGAGTGGGGCAGTTCAAGAACCACGGCGAAGGGTGAGGACTTGCTGAGTGTTGTTGAGCACCTCGGACTTCGAACGCTCAACCGAGGGAACACACCCACTTTCAAGGGCAACGGTGTTGCACGGGAAAGCGTCATCGATGTGAGCTTCTCGAGTCCCTGCGTAGCGGAGCCAGGCAGTTGGAGTGTGAGTAGCAGATACTCCGGTAGCGACCACAGCTACGTGCTGTTCAGCGCTAAACTGCCTTCGACCAGCGGCCGACGTGCACATCAGCATCGGCCACACTGCAACGGGCACGGCGGTACAGCAGGCATGACGCGGCACGCGGGAACACGCTACAAAACAAGCCAATTCAATCAGGCTTGTTTTAAGCTGGCGCTTGGGATCGGTCGTTTCGACGATGTAAGCACACCTGAGGGCCTGATCAGGGGGCTCACAGAAGCGTGCGACGCAACGATGGAGAGGATCCACAAGACGAATTTCCGGCAGGCTCCGACGCTATACTGGTGGAACCCGGAAATCGCGAGGGCGCGAGATGCGTGCGAAGCTGCTGAGGCCAGGCTACGCACAGCAACGCAGACCGACGACCGTATCGCCGCTTCAGCCCGCTTGCTGGACGACCGTAGGGCTTTGGAACGAGAGATCCAGCGCAGCAAAGAGCGCTGCATGCAGGAGCTCATCGACGGAGTCGAGGACGATGTGTTTGGGTTGGGGTATCGAGTGGTTATGGCCAAGCTGCGCAGTCGAGCGCCGCCAGAATTGGACCGTTCTGTGCTGGAGCCGATCATCGACGCCCTCTTCCCGGCCCACCCATCGTTCGAGTGGCCGCCGATTGCGACGGAAAGCGACGAGGACGAAGAGCCCATCCGACCAGTCACCCGTGAAGAGATCCTTTGCATCGCTGAGGGGATGGCCACCTCAAAGGCGCCGGGCCTCGATGGAATTCCCAACGCGGCAGTGAAGACCGCGATGAGGGAGCACCCGGAAGCGTTCGTGCGGGCCTACAATGAGGTCCTGCAGAGCGGCGAGATTCCGGCATCGTGGAAAGTGGCACGCCTGGCGCTCATCCCGAAACCAGGCAAACCACCGGGCGAACCGTCGTCAAGTCGTCCACTGCTGATGCTGGGAGCGGCACCTAAGGGGTTCGAGAGACTGGTTTTGAACCGCCTCAATGAACATCTCGAGGATGAGAGCGCACCTCGTCTATCACAGGACCAATACGGCTTCCGCCGTGGACGCTCTACGGTCCAAGCTATAGAGAGGGTCATTGAGAAGGGACAGTACGCCAGGACGTTCCATCGCACCAACGGCCGGGATCCTCGATGTCTGATGGTGGCAGCGTTAGACGTCAGGAACGCCTTCAACACGGCCAGTTGGAAGGCGATCGCGATGGCCCTCCAAGAGAAGCGCGTCCCAGCAGCGCTCCAGAGAATTTTGCGCAGCTATTTCTCTGAGAGGGAAATGATCTTCGAAACAAGCGAGGGGCCAGTGCGACGGAAATTATCGGCGGGTGTTCCACAGGGGTCGATCCTCGGTCCGACCCTCTGGAATACCATGTACGACGGCGTACTGCGGCTGACACTGCCGGACGGCGTGGAAACAGTCGGGTTTGTGGATGACCTGGTGGTCCTAGCTGCCGGGACAACACCACAGGAGGCAGCTACCTTGGCGGAAGAGGCCATTTCTTTGATCAGCTCGTGGATGGAGGCTCATCACCTTGAGCTTGCGCCGGCC
>NW_026453526.1:1240000-1245000 GCF_943734755.1 Anopheles moucheti
CAACTTCGGCCATGCCAGCTGCAGCTCACGAAGGAACCGCGGAAGGTGTGCCTCCAGAGACCTCACTAAATAATCCATCGGTAGTAGCGACGGGCGGTGTGTACAAAGGGCAGGGACGTAATCAGCGCTAGCTAATGACTAGCACTTACTAGAAATTCCAGGTTCATGGGGACCGTTGCAGTCCCCAATCCCAACTAAATGAGCATTTGGGTGATTTCCCGTTCCTCTCGGAATGGGGGCGCCAATTGGCGAGAACACGCTGCTGCTCACATTGTAGCACGCGTGCAGCCCAGAACATCTAAGGGCATCACGGACCTGTTATCGCTCATTCTCACCTTGCTAAACACAAGTTGTCCCGCTAAGCAGGGCAAACGTGGCCGACGACCGCCCGTGAAGGGGCCGCCGGCCTTGACGTCAGGTGCGCCCGGAGGTGCACTGCTGACAGCGTTCTAGTTAGCTTGTTTGAGTCGCGTTCGTTATCGGAATTAACCAGACAAATCATTCCACGAACTAAGAACGGCCATGCACCACTACCCTTAAATTTGAGAAAGAGCTCTCAATCTGTCTTACCTCGATAAGTTCGGACCTGGTAAATTTTCCCGTGTTGAGTCAAATTAAGCCGCAAGCTCCACTTCGTTTTTTTTTTTTTTTTGTTAACACTCAAGGGATTTATTTGTACAAAAGCTTAAAATTAAACTTATATCTATCCCTTGTCTCCCCCTCCTGGACCCGTTCCCTAGCGGGGCTTGGGACCAGGAGTATTAAGCGCACGTGGCATCGCCTTTATTAATTCCATTAATCGTATGGGTCTACAATCGCATTCGATAATGCCGTTCCTCTATTTACTTTCCACCCCCGAAATTCCCCTCGCTTATCGGCCGGAAGTAGTAGATTCCGTGATAGATGCCAGGGAGTCTGCAGATAGCACCTCACGCACCCCCTGGTTGGACGGCTCCCTTCGTGATGTTCGACGTAGCCGCTCCATCTCTCGTCTTCTCACACGCCGCCGGATGATGTCCGCCTCCGAAGGGGCTGTCCGACTCCGCCGGCTTCTACCTCGTGGGACTGGTGGTAGAGTCCCTTCCCTCGCTCGTTGACGATAGACCCGCTGTAGGTAGAGTCTTCGCTCATGTCGCGCTCTCAAGGTACTCGGAGAAGGAGGCAGTCCGCGTCCTCGTGTGGGGATGGGTGGTGGCGCTTCTCCTGCTTCCTCCGCCTGCACCGCCGCCATCAGAATGATCCTCTCACGATCACGTTCAGCTGCTGCCAGTGCGGATGCAAGGCGCACTTCCGCCCGTTCTTCAGCCCTTCGACGACCTCTTCTGTTTCGGCTGGCTCGACCTCGGTTGACTCGGAAGAGGTCCGCCACCCCGTCGACAGACACCTGCTCGCCATCCTGTGCACCAGCGTCGTCTGCTGATGTTATCGCCGGTTGCGATTCGAGATGTGCACGAAGGTTGAGCTGCAGCTCATCCTCGCGCCAGAGCTGCTGTAACACCTTCGTGATTCTGCGAGCAGCTTCCTTGATGTTGTTCCACCGCTCGGGGCTCTCCAGCAACTTCATGCCCATGTTGTCCTCGTTGACTGGGTCGCTGGTGCCGTACCCCAGCAGCTCCACTCGGATGTCCTGGAACACCTCGCACCGGAACAGCACGTGGGCCACCGACTCGACAGACCCCGGGCACCGTGGGCACTCCGCCGATGGGGCAAAACCGCAGACATGGAGGTATTCCCGGAAGAAACCGTGCCCGGTTAACACCTGCGAGAGGTGGAAATCCACCTCTCCATGCCGCCTTCCCATCCACTGGTGCAGGTCCGGGATCACTCGGTGGGCCCAAACCACGTACCGACTGGCCGTTGTAGCTGCGGCCGCCTCGTCCCATGCTCTCTGCCACTCCTGCAGAGTCCTCTGCCGCTCCTCCAGCCGGATGTCCTTGCGGCTGGCGCCCGGGGCAGCTAGGAGCCTTCGATGGCACCTTGCGTCCTCTCGCACCAGCAGCCTAAACGGCACAAGGCCTGCTAGCACGACTCCGGTCTCGTATGCCACCGACACGAACGAGCTGGTGACGCCACGTGCCAGGGGCTTCTGCACCTGGGCCAGCTTCCGTCGGCACCACTGCAGATCCGTCGCCTCAGACCACACGGGGGCAGCATACCGGACGATCGACTCCGCCACCGCCGCCAACAACCGACGCTTGGCCACCTGGGGTCCACTGTGGTTTCTCATGACTGAGGTGACCACGCCTACCACGCGGAGGGCTTTGGCCGTCGACAGCTCCACGTGTGGCTTCCACGACAGGTGGTCGTGGATCTGAACTCCCAGGTACCGGATCGACTGCTTACTGTGGATGATGGTGTCTCCGACGCGGAACGGCACCCTCAGTTCACCTCTCCGCAGGCTGGAGATCATCACGCCCTCGGTCTTCTCCGGAGCGAGCTGCAGGTGATGGTCCTCCATCCAGGCCGCGATCGCGTCCACCGCCTGTTCAGCTACAGATGCCGCCTCCTCTGGTGTGCACCCCTGTGCCAGGACCGCAATATCGTCCGCAAAGCCGATGACGCTGGCCCCTTCGGGGAGCTCGACCCGTAACACGCCGTCATACATAATGTTCCACAGTGTCGGGCCCAGGATGGACCCCTGTGGAACACCTGCAGTCACTCGACGTGTAACGGGCCCGTCTGCGGTGTCATAGACGAGCTCCCTGTCGGTGAAATAGTCCTTCAGGATGTTGCGTATCTGCCTCGGCACGCCCTTGTCCTCGAGCGCAGCAGCGATGCACTGCCAGCTGGCAGTGTTGAATGCGTTGCGCACATCCAGTGCAACAACCAGGAGGCAGCGCTTGTCCCGGTTGTTTGTCCGTCCGAATGACATCGCGCGACGGCCCGCATCCACCACCAGTTGGATCGCCTGTACAGTCGAACGGCCCTTCCGGAACCCGAACTGGTTTTCCGCCAACCTTGGCGAATCCAAGTCCTCCACGACGTCGTTGATCCGCGTCAGCAGCATCCGCTCATATACCTTTCCCGGGTTGTTCAGCAGCAGGATCGGGCGCGCAGAAGAAGCGAGTCCCGGTGGCTTGCCCGGCTTGGGGACAAGGGCCAGCTTCTGTCTCTTCCATTCATCCGGGAACCGCTCGCTGTCCAAGCATTCCTGGAACATGTCACGAAAGACCTCCGGATGCTTCCGAATGGCGGCAGTCAGAGCGGCATTCGGCACACCGTCCAGACCTGGGGCCTTCCGCGGGTTCAGTGAGCTCGCGATGTCCAGCAGCTCCTGCGTTGAGACGGCCCGAACTGGTTCCTCTTCCCCTCTCTCCAGGACTTGGCTTGACGACGAAGGCCAGTCAACTGGAGGATGCTGGGGGAACAGAGTGGAGACGACGCCCTCCAGAACCGATGGGTCGCGCTCCCTCGCTGTCCAGCTTCCACGGAGGCGGCTTAGCACGTTACGGAACCACTGTCCCGTCTCGTCGTCCGCGAGCCCCTGCAGCATCTCGTCGAAGTGCGTTCTCTTGCTGGTGGTGATAGCTGTCTCCAGGGCGGTCCGCACCTGAAGGAGATCGCTGGCTGCGGCGAGCTGCTCTGCCTCGTTGGTTGCGGCTTCGAAGCGATCCTTAGCGAGGCGGCAGTCCTCACACAAGGCCTCGATCGCTGGCGTCCACCAATAAGCAGGTCGTCCCGAATGGCCTTGCGAAGGGAACACTCGCGCCATGGTTCCGTCGCAAGCTTCCGTCAGGACCCTCTCCAAGCTTCCCGCACTTGTAACCCGCTCTGCGAACGATGCTACGTCGAGCGCCACGTCGAAAAGCCGGGCGTCAAACTGACGGGTACGCCATCTCGTGCCGCTTTCTCGCGTAGAAGGACTCTCCTGTCGACGACGATCTGCCGCTGGCCGCTGAAGAAACTCCCCCACAGCAAACCGAATGTACACGTGGTCGCTGTACGAGTACCGGCTCATTATCCTCCATCGATGCTCCGGAAAGGTGTTAGCTCCGGCGATGCTGCGACTGGCGAAGGCAACATCCACCACGCTCGGACGAGCCACTCCGTTGCCCAGGAAGGTTGGGGCGGTGCCGGTGTTTAACACCTCCAGCCCCAAGCTGTCGACGAGCTGGACCACAATCTCGCCCTTTGCGTTGGTGCGGCCGCTACCCCAAGCGCTATGCCACGCGTTAAGGTCCCCTGCCATGACGACGTGCGAGTGACCTCTCGCTACCACTTCGATGCGCTGCATGATCTCCTCGAACTCTGGAACACCCGCTGAAGGCGACACATAGCAGCAAATGAACAGGACGCCGTTGATCCGGGCAGCCGCGATCCCAGACTGCGTCACGGAGACCACCTGCTGAACCGGATAAGACTCGCTGCTGGCTATGATGGCCACCTTCCCGTCCCTGTCCGCCACCCAGTTCCCGTTGTTCCTGGGAACACTATGCAGCTCCACCATTAAGCAGACGTCCGCCCGCTCCGTCCTCATCGTGTTGAGCGCAAGATCTTGTGCGCTCCTGCTGCGGTTCACGTTAATCTGGAGCACATCCATCTAGTTTGAGGGCTGTGCACCACAGGCTGCAGCACCGATGCGATGGGCACCGCCGCACAGCATACACTTGATGTCATTGGTGCAACCCGACGCCTTGTGGTTGTGGTCGCCGCATCGTATACAACACTTAGACCTGTCGTCCCCAGTACATCTTGCGGCGATGTGCCCCCGCTCCAAACACCGGAAGCACCGAGCCAGCTGACCCGACACTTTTGGGGCTTCGTGCACCGCACAATACGTGTAGCCCAGCTCCAGCCGTCGGTCCTTGACGAGATCGGCTTCTGCTCGTGGGAGGCGCACGCGGGCCCGCTTCGTCATATCACGACGCTCCCAAAGGTTCACGGTAGCTACCGACGACTGCTTGCCCAGAGAGGTCATGATCGCCTTTTTGATAGCTTCTTCGTCGACCATGTTATCAATCCCGGTCAGGACGACCTCAGCCATCTCGGTCCTGACGGAT
>NW_026453526.1:1250000-1255000 GCF_943734755.1 Anopheles moucheti
TTTCGTGTGCTTCCATAGGTTTGGTCCGTGTTTTTGAGTACTCTTGTCCATGATTTTCGTGTGCTTCTAGAGGTTTGGTCCGATTTTCAGTACTCTTGTCCATGCTTTCACATGCTCTGATAGGTAGGTTCGTTCTCAGTTATCCCTGTGTTCATGGTTTTCGTGTGCTTCCATAGGTTTGGTCCGTGTTTTTGAGTACTCTTGTCCATGATTTTCGTGTGCTTCTAGAGGTTTGGTCCGATTTTCAGTACTCTTGTCCATGCTTTCACATGCTCTGATAGGTAGGTTCGTTCTCAGTTATCCCTGTGTTCATGGTTTTCGTGTGCTTCCATAGGTTTGGTCCGTGTTTTTGAGTACTCTTGTCCATGATTTTCGTGTGCTTCTAGAGGTTTGGTCCGATTTTCAGTACTCTTGTCCATGCTTTCACATGCTCTGATAGGTAGGTTCGTTCTCAGTTATCCCTGTGTTCATGGTTTTCGTTTGCTTCGATTCGTTCACTCTATTACTCTTGTCTTTGGTTTTCGTTTGCTTCGATTCGTTCACTCCATTACTCTTGTCTGTGGTTTTTCGTTTGCTTCGATTCGTTCAGTCCATTACTCTTGTATGTGATTTTCGTTTGCTTCGATTCGTTCAGTCCATTACTCTTGTGTGTGGTTTTCGTTTGCTTCGAGTCGTTCAGTCCATTACCCTTGTCTATGATTTTCGTTTGCTTCGAGTCGTTCAGTCCAATACTTACCCTTGTCTATGATTTTCGCTCTAAGCCCAGTCGCCCTGCGCTCTGGAAATCACATTCCAACTCTATCACCGATAGCGCTCACACCTTGGAAACCACATTTCACCCAGGGGACCTTAGGGTGGATTTTGAGCCTTTCGGGATTGCGAAACCATCATTTAACACTCTAAACTTAATTTCCGCAATCCCAGACGCACTTTCCATATGGTCTCCAAAAATGCGTGTGAGCTGACCTGGTCCCTTATAATAGGCAATGAACACGATTTTGGCAAAATATTTTTTTCAAAATTTTTTGACTCACCGGGTAAAATCGAATTTACTTGGGAAAAATGTTCTAGCAGGGGCCCTCCCATACAAATTTTTTTCTTCTCAAAAATGATTTTCGTTTCACTTTTCATACTCAGGGGAGTCTAAAATTGATGTTTTGAGTCACCATGAAAAAAAAATTTTTTTTGACCCGAGCTTGTGTCGCGACCCAAAAATCGACTCACTTGGGAAAAATGTTCTAGCCCTCCCATACAAAAATTTTTTCTTCTCAAAAATGATTTTCGTTTCACTTTTCATACTCAGGGGAGTCTAAAATTGATGTTTTGAGTCACCGAGAAAAAAAAATTTTTTTGACCCGAGCTTGTGTCGGCGACCCAAAAATCGACGCACTTGGGAAATATGTTCTAGCAGGGGCCCTCCCATACAAAAATTTTTTCTTCTCAAAAATGATTTTCGTTTCACTTTTCATACTCAGGGGAGTCTAAAATTGATGTTTTGAGTCACCGTGAAAAAAAAATTTTTTTGACCCGAGCTTGTGTCGGCGACCCAAAATCAACGCACTTGGGAAAAATGTTCTAGCAGGGGCCCTCCCATACAAAAATTTTTTCTTCTCAAAAATGATTTTCGTTTCACTTTTCATACTCAGGGGAGTCTAATATTGAAGTTTTGAGTCACCGTGAAAAAAATTTTTTTTTTGACCCGAGCTTGTGTCGGCGACCCAAAATCGACGCACTTGGGAAATATGTTCTAGCAGGGGCCCTCCCATACAAAAATTTTTTCTTCTCAAAAATGATTTTCGTTTCACTTTTCATACTCAGGGGAGTCTAAAATTGATGTTTTGAGTCACCGAGAAAAAAAAATTTTTTTGACCCGAGCTTGTGTCGGCGACCCAAAAATCGACGCACTTGGGAAATATGTTCTAGCAGGGGCCCTCCCATACAAAAATTTTTTCTTCTCAAAAATGATTTTCGTTTCACTTTTCATACTCAGGGGAGTCTAAAATTGATGTTTTGAGTCACCGTGAAAAAAAAATTTTTTTGACCCGAGCTTGTGTCGGCGACCCAAAATCGACGCACTTGGGAAAAATGTTCTAGCAGGGGCCCTCCCATACAAAAATTTTTTCTTCTCAAAAAGATTTTCGTTTCACTTTTCATACTCAGGGGAGTCTAAAATTGATGTTTTGAGTCACCGAGAAAAAAAAAATTTTTTGACCCGAGCTTGTGTCGGCGACCCAAAAATCGACGCACTTGGGAAAAATGTTCTAGCAGGGGCCCTCCCATACAAAAATTTTTTCTTCTCAAAAATGATTTTCGTTTCACTTTTCATACTCAGGGGAGTCTAAAATTGATGTTTTGAGTCACCGTGAAAAAAAAATTTTTTTGACCCGAGCTTGTGTCGGCGACCCAAAATCGACGCACTTGGGAAAAATGTTCTAGCAGGGGCCCTCCCATACAAAAATTTTTTCTTCTCAAAAATGATTTTCGTTTCACTTTTCATACTCAGGGGAGTCTAAAATTGATGTTTTGAGTCACCGTGAAAAAAAAATTTTTTTGACCCGAGCTTGTGTCGGCGACCCAAAATCGACGCACTTGGGAAAAATGTTCTAGCAGGGGCCCTCCCATACAAAAATTTTTTCTTCTCAAAAATGATTTTCGTTTCACTTTTCATACTCAGGGGAGTCTAATATTGAAGTTTTGAGTCACCGTGAAAAAAATTTTTTTTTTGACCCGAGCTTGTGTCGGCGACCCAAAATCGACGCACTTGGGAAATATGTTCTAGCAGGGGCCCTCCCATACAAAAATTTTTTCTTCTCAAAAATGATTTTCGTTTCACTTTTCATACTCAGGGGAGTCTAAAATTGATGTTTTGAGTCACCGAGAAAAAAAAATTTTTTTGACCCGAGCTTGTGTCGGCGACCCAAAAATCGACGCACTTGGGAAATATGTTCTAGCAGGGGCCCTCCCATACAAAAATTTTTTCTTCTCAAAAATGATTTTCGTTTCACTTTTCATACTCAGGGGAGTCTAAAATTGATGTTTTGAGTCACCGTGAAAAAAAAATTTTTTTGACCCGAGCTTGTGTCGGCGACCCAAAATCGACGCACTTGGGAAAAATGTTCTAGCAGGGGCCCTCCCATACAAAAATTTTTTCTTCTCAAAAAGATTTTCGTTTCACTTTTCATACTCAGGGGAGTCTAAAATTGATGTTTTGAGTCACCGAGAAAAAAAAAATTTTTTGACCCGAGCTTGTGTCGGCGACCCAAAAATCGACGCACTTGGGAAAAATGTTCTAGCAGGGGCCCTCCCATACAAAAATTTTTTCTTCTCAAAAATGATTTTCGTTTCACTTTTCATACTCAGGGGAGTCTAAAATTGATGTTTTGAGTCACCGTGAAAAAAAAATTTTTTTGACCCGAGCTTGTGTCGGCGACCCAAAATCGACGCACTTGGGAAAAATGTTCTAGCAGGGGCCCTCCCATACAAAAATTTTTTCTTCTCAAAAATGATTTTCGTTTCACTTTTCATACTCAGGGGAGTCTAAAATTGATGTTTTGAGTCACCGTGAAAAAAAAATTTTTTTGACCCGAGCTTGTGTCGGCGACCCAAAATCGACGCACTTGGGAAAAATGTTCTAGCAGGGGCCCTCCCATACAAAAATTTTTTCTTCTCAAAAAGATTTTCGTTTCACTTTTCATACTCAGGGGAGTCTAAAATTGATGTTTTGAGTCACCGAGAAAAAAAAAATTTTTTGACCCGAGCTTGTGTCGGCGACCCAAAAATCGACGCACTTGGGAAAAATGTTCTAGCAGGGGCCCTCCCATACAAAAATTTTTTCTTCTCAAAAATGATTTTCGTTTCACTTTTCATACTCAGGGGAGTCTAAAATTGATGTTTTGAGTCACCGTGAAAAAAAAATTTTTTTGACCCGAGCTTGTGTCGCGACCCAAAAATCGACTCACTTGGGAAAAATGTTCTAGCAGGGGCCCTCCCATACAAAAATTTTTTCTTCTCAAAAATGATTTTCGTTTCACTTTTCATACTCAGGGGAGTCTAAAATTGATGTTTTGAGTCACCGTGAAAAAAAAATTTTTTTGACCCGAGCTTGTGTCGGCGACCCAAAATCGACGCACTTGGGAAAAATGTTCTAGCAGGGGCCCTCCCATACAAAAATTTTTTCTTCTCAAAAATGATTTTCGTTTCACTTTTCATACTCAGGGGAGTCTAAAATTGATGTTTTGAGTCACCGTGAAAAAAAAATTTTTTTGACCCGAGCTTGTGTCGGCGACCCAAAATCGACGCACTTGGGAAAAATGTTCTAGCAGGGGCCCTCCCATACAAAAATTTTTTTTTGACTCACCGGGTAAAATGGTCGCACTTGGTAAAAATGTTCTAGCAGGGGCCCTCCCATACAAAAATTTTTTCTTCTCAAAAATGATTTTCGTTTCACTTTTCATACTCAGGGAAGTCTAATATTGAAGTTTTGAGTCACCGTGAAAAAAATTTTTTTTTGACTCACTGGGTAAAATGGTCGCACTTGGGAAAAATGTTCTAGCAGGGGCCCTCCCATACAAAAAATTTTTATTTCTCAAATCGATCCGTGGTTTCACTTTTCATACTCTAGGGCCCATTTGCTTCAACTTTGGAAAAAATTTTCGATGATGAAAAATTTTCACCTTCGACGTCCATCGACCACTCGACCCGAACTTGGTACTTTTGTATGGAGGTACCCGAGTGGTGACTTTTTCATACAAAAATTTTTATTTCTCATATCGATCCGTGGTTTCACTTTTCATACTCTAGGGCCCAATTGCTTCAACTTTGGAAAAAATTTTCGATGATGAAAAATTTTCACCTTCGACGTCCATCGACCACTCGACCCGAACTTGGTACTTTTGTATGGAGGTACCCGAGTGGTGACTTTTTCATACAAAAATTTTTATTTCTCAAATCGATCCGTGGTTTCACTTTTCATACTCTAGGGCCCATTTGCTTCAACTTTG
>NW_026453526.1:1265000-1267500 GCF_943734755.1 Anopheles moucheti
AGTCGTTCAGTC
Organism: Anopheles moucheti; assembly: GCF_943734755.1. Classification (NCBI taxonomy): domain Eukaryota; kingdom Metazoa; phylum Arthropoda; class Insecta; order Diptera; family Culicidae; genus Anopheles; species Anopheles moucheti. The sequence continues at coordinate 1,265,013 of NW_026453526.1, forward strand.
CAATACTTACCCTTGTCTATGATTTTCACTCTAGCCCAGTCGCCCTGCGCTCTGGAAATCACATTCCAACTCTATCACCGATAGCGCTCACACCTTGGAAACCACATTTCACCCAGGGGACCTTAGGGTGGATTTTGAGCCTTTCGGGATTGCGAAACCATCATTTAACACTCTAAACTTAATTTCCGCAATCCCAGACGCACTTTCCATATGGTCTCCAAAAATGCGTGTGAGCTGACCTGGTCCCTTATAATAGGCAATGAACACGATTTTGGCAAAATATTTTTTTCAAAATTTTTTGACTCACCGGGTAAAATCGAATTTACTTGGGAAAAATGTTCTAGCAGGGGCCCTCCCATACAAATTTTTTTCTTCTCAAAAATGATTTTCGTTTCACTTTTCATACTCAGGGGAGTCTAAAATTGATGTTTTGAGTCACCATGAAAAAAATTTTTTTTTTGACCCGAGCTTGTGTCGCGACCCAAAAATCGACTCACTTGGGAAAAATGTTCTAGCAGGGGCCCTCCCATACAAAAATTTTTTCTTCTCAAAAATGATTTTCGTTTCACTTTTCATACTCAGGGGAGTCTAAAATTGATGTTTTGAGTCACCGAGAAAAAAAAATTTTTTTGACCCGAGCTTGTGTCGGCGACCCAAAATCGACGCACTTGGGAAAAATGTTCTAGCAGGGGCCCTCCCATACAAAAATTTTTTCTTCTCAAAAATGATTTTCGTTTCACTTTTCATACTCAGGGGAGTCTAAAATTGATGTTTTGAGTCACCGTGAAAAAAAAATTTTTTTGACCCGAGCTTGTGTCGGCGACCCAAAATCGACGCACTTGGGAAATATGTTCTAGCAGGGGCCCTCCCATACAAAAATTTTTTCTTCTCAAAAATGATTTTCGTTTCACTTTTCATACTCAGGGGAGTCTAAAATTGATGTTTTGAGTCACCGAGAAAAAAAAATTTTTTTGACCCGAGCTTGTGTCGGCGACCCAAAATCGACGCACTTGGGAAAAATGTTCTAGCAGGGGCCCTCCCATACAAAAATTTTTTCTTCTCAAAAATGATTTTCGTTTCACTTTTCATACTCAGGGGAGTCTAAAATTGATGTTTTGAGACACCGAAAAAAAAAAATTTTTTTGACCCGAGCTTGTGTCGGCGACCCAAAATCGACGCACTTGGGAAAAATGTTCTAGCAGGGGCCCTCCCATACAAAAATTTTTTCTTCTCAAAAATGATTTTCGTTTCACTTTTCATACTCAGGGGAGTCTAAAATTGATGTTTTGAGTCACCGAGAAAAAAAAATTTTTTTGACCCGAGCTTGTGTCGGCGACCCAAAAATCGACGCACTTGGGAAATATGTTCTAGCAGGGGCCCTCCCATACAAAAATTTTTTCTTCTCAAAAATGATTTTCGTTTCACTTTTCATACTCAGGGGAGTCTAAAATTGATGTTTTGAGTCACCGTGAAAAAAAAAATTTTTTGACCCGAGCTTGTGTCGGCGACCCAAAATCGACGCACTTGGGAAAAATGTTCTAGCAGGGGCCCTCCCATACAAAAATTTTTTCTTCTCAAAAATGATTTTCGTTTCACTTTTCATACTCAGGGGAGTCTAAAATTGATGTTTTGAGTCACCGTGAAAAAAAAATTTTTTTGACCCGAGCTTGTGTCGGCGACCCAAAATCGACGCACTTGGGAAATATGTTCTAGCAGGGGCCCTCCCATACAAAAATTTTTTCTTCTCAAAAATGATTTTCGTTTCACTTTTCATACTCAGGGGAGTCTAAAATTGATGTTTTGAGTCACCGTGAAAAAAAAAATTTTTTGACCCGAGCTTGTGTCGGCGACCCAAAATCGACGCACTTGGGAAAAATGTTCTAGCAGGGGCCCTCCCATACAAAAATTTTTTCTTCTCAAAAATGATTTTCGTTTCACTTTTCATACTCAGGGGAGTCTAATATTGAAGTTTTGAGTCACCGTGAAAAAAATTTTTTTTGACTCACTGGGTAAAATGGTCGCACTTGGGAAAAATGTTCTAGCAGGGGCCCTCCCATACAAAAAATTTTTATTTCTCAAATCGATCCGTGGTTTCACTTTTCATACTCTAGGGCCCATTTGCTTCAACTTTGGAAAAAATTTTCGATGATGAAAAATTTTCGCCTTCGACGTCCATCGACCACTCGACCCGAACTTGGTACTTTTGTATGGAGGTACCCGAGTGGTGACTTTTTCATACAAAAATTTTTATTTCTCATATCGATCCGTGGTTTCACTTTTCATACTCTAGGGCCCAATTGCTTCAACTTTGGAAAAAATTTTCGATGATGAAAAATTTTCACCTTCGACGTCCATCGACCACTCGACCCGAACTTGGTACTTTTGTATGGAGGTACCCGAGTGGTGACTTTTTCATACAAAAATTTTTATTTCTCAAATCGATCCGTGGTTTCACTTTTCATACTCTAGGGCCCATTTGCTTCAACTT
>NW_026453526.1:1277500-1280000 GCF_943734755.1 Anopheles moucheti
CGAGTCGTTCAGTCCAATACTTACCCTTGTCTATGATTTTCACTCTAGCCCAGTCGCCCTGCGCTCTGGAAATCACATTCCAACTCTATCACCGATAGCGCTCACACCTTGGAAACCACATTTCACCCAGGGGACCTTAGGGTGGATTTTGAGCCTTTCGGGATTGCGAAACCATCATTTAACACTCTAAACTTAATTTCCGCAATCCCAGACGCACTTTCCATATGGTCTCCAAAAATGCGTGTGAGCTGACCTGGTCCCTTATAATAGGCAATGAACACGATTTTGGCAAAATATTTTTTTCAAAATTTTTTGACTCACCGGGTAAAATCGAATTTACTTGGGAAAAATGTTCTAGCAGGGGCCCTCCCATACAAATTTTTTTCTTCTCAAAAATGATTTTCGTTTCACTTTTCATACTCAGGGGAGTCTAAAATTGATGTTTTGAGTCACCATGAAAAAAATTTTTTTTTTGACCCGAGCTTGTGTCGCGACCCAAAAATCGACTCACTTGGGAAAAATGTTCTAGCAGGGGCCCTCCCATACAAAAATTTTTTCTTCTCAAAAATGATTTTCGTTTCACTTTTCATACTCAGGGGAGTCTAAAATTGATGTTTTGAGTCACCGAGAAAAAAAAATTTTTTTGACCCGAGCTTGTGTCGGCGACCCAAAATCGACGCACTTGGGAAAAATGTTCTAGCAGGGGCCCTCCCATACAAAAATTTTTTCTTCTCAAAAATGATTTTCGTTTCACTTTTCATACTCAGGGGAGTCTAAAATTGATGTTTTGAGTCACCGTGAAAAAAAAATTTTTTTGACCCGAGCTTGTGTCGGCGACCCAAAATCGACGCACTTGGGAAATATGTTCTAGCAGGGGCCCTCCCATACAAAAATTTTTTCTTCTCAAAAATGATTTTCGTTTCACTTTTCATACTCAGGGGAGTCTAAAATTGATGTTTTGAGTCACCGAGAAAAAAAAATTTTTTTGACCCGAGCTTGTGTCGGCGACCCAAAATCGACGCACTTGGGAAAAATGTTCTAGCAGGGGCCCTCCCATACAAAAATTTTTTCTTCTCAAAAATGATTTTCGTTTCACTTTTCATACTCAGGGGAGTCTAAAATTGATGTTTTGAGACACCGAAAAAAAAAAATTTTTTTGACCCGAGCTTGTGTCGGCGACCCAAAATCGACGCACTTGGGAAAAATGTTCTAGCAGGGGCCCTCCCATACAAAAATTTTTTCTTCTCAAAAATGATTTTCGTTTCACTTTTCATACTCAGGGGAGTCTAAAATTGATGTTTTGAGTCACCGAGAAAAAAAAATTTTTTTGACCCGAGCTTGTGTCGGCGACCCAAAAATCGACGCACTTGGGAAATATGTTCTAGCAGGGGCCCTCCCATACAAAAATTTTTTCTTCTCAAAAATGATTTTCGTTTCACTTTTCATACTCAGGGGAGTCTAAAATTGATGTTTTGAGTCACCGTGAAAAAAAAAATTTTTTGACCCGAGCTTGTGTCGGCGACCCAAAATCGACGCACTTGGGAAAAATGTTCTAGCAGGGGCCCTCCCATACAAAAATTTTTTCTTCTCAAAAATGATTTTCGTTTCACTTTTCATACTCAGGGGAGTCTAAAATTGATGTTTTGAGTCACCGTGAAAAAAAAATTTTTTTGACCCGAGCTTGTGTCGGCGACCCAAAATCGACGCACTTGGGAAATATGTTCTAGCAGGGGCCCTCCCATACAAAAATTTTTTCTTCTCAAAAATGATTTTCGTTTCACTTTTCATACTCAGGGGAGTCTAAAATTGATGTTTTGAGTCACCGTGAAAAAAAAAATTTTTTGACCCGAGCTTGTGTCGGCGACCCAAAATCGACGCACTTGGGAAAAATGTTCTAGCAGGGGCCCTCCCATACAAAAATTTTTTCTTCTCAAAAATGATTTTCGTTTCACTTTTCATACTCAGGGGAGTCTAATATTGAAGTTTTGAGTCACCGTGAAAAAAATTTTTTTTGACTCACTGGGTAAAATGGTCGCACTTGGGAAAAATGTTCTAGCAGGGGCCCTCCCATACAAAAAATTTTTATTTCTCAAATCGATCCGTGGTTTCACTTTTCATACTCTAGGGCCCATTTGCTTCAACTTTGGAAAAAATTTTCGATGATGAAAAATTTTCGCCTTCGACGTCCATCGACCACTCGACCCGAACTTGGTACTTTTGTATGGAGGTACCCGAGTGGTGACTTTTTCATACAAAAATTTTTATTTCTCATATCGATCCGTGGTTTCACTTTTCATACTCTAGGGCCCAATTGCTTCAACTTTGGAAAAAATTTTCGATGATGAAAAATTTTCACCTTCGACGTCCATCGACCACTCGACCCGAACTTGGTACTTTTGTATGGAGGTACCCGAGTGGTGACTTTTTCATACAAAAATTTTTATTTCTCAAATCGATCCGTGGTTTCACTTTTCATACTCTAGGGCCCATTTGCTTCAAC
>NW_026453526.1:1285000-1290000 GCF_943734755.1 Anopheles moucheti
GCAACAGACGGCAAGCCAGGTGTTCAAGGGCTTCCGGTGCTCCCAGGTTGTCTTATAGCCGAAGTTCGAACCGTGCGACACGACACGCACCCACTGGGCCAACTGTACCGCCTTACCATTTCAGCGCCCAAGGTCCCCCGCGGAAGGGGTCCGAGCACGCCATGATGCACAGTGCGCCAAACGCGTGTGTTCAAGCCTGCGACACACTCCCGGGCGTGCTGCTCGCCCAGGCGTGCCGCTGGTACGCGGGCGTCCTGTAGTTATGGAATAGTGTGTAACAAGAATTGGTAGGCACTCAAGAATGTGTGCATCGGTCGGGTTTAAACGTCCGATGCGCCATATGCGTTCAACGTGTCGGTGTTCATGTGTCCTGCAGTTCACATTCTGACGCGCATTTAGCTGCGGTCTTCATCGATCCATGAGCCGAGTGATCCCCTGCCTAGGGTTTTGGTATGTTCAACTGTCTCCTATGTTTTCGTTATGCGCTAGGTGCATCTCTCACAACTTAAGTTCCCCGGACAGCGTAACCGTGCACCTCTCGGTTCCTTCGAAGCCGTCCAGGGTGGACAAGGATGACCATTGGTCTTCCTTCCCATTGATCGACGCGCGATGTGGGCGGCATCGGCGCGATCTTGCACAACTTTCGTTCTCTTGATTAGGTTCTCTCTCGCTCGAGGCCAGTGTTTAAATATGTTCTAGTGGGTCTTTACCTTCGCCCATGTGTCACACACTTTACGCGTTCGATGGCTGCCATTGGGAGTGTGCGCACAGGTACGAAGGCCACTGGCCTACGGTCGCGCACGCTCAATATCGTAGTATAGACACACCTCTCTCGCGGGTCTAATTGGCGTGCGCGGCCCCCAAGGTAACATAGCAGTTTGTTCTGCTGATACCGTGTTTCTCTATCTCTCTAAACAACTCACACAACAACATATATGTATTGATCGGTAATGATCCTTCCGCAGGTTCACCTACGGAAACCTTGTTACGACTTTTACTTCCTCTAAATCATCAAGTTCGGTCAACTTCGGCCATGCCAGCTGCAGCTCACGAAGGAACCGCGGAAGGTGTGCCTCCAGAGACCTCACTAAATAATCCATCGGTAGTAGCGACGGGCGGTGTGTACAAAGGGCAGGGACGTAATCAGCGCTAGCTAATGACTAGCACTTACTAGAAATTCCAGGTTCATGGGGACCGTTGCAGTCCCCAATCCCAACTAAATGAGCATTTGGGTGATTTCCCGTTCCTCTCGGAATGGGGGCGCCAATTGGCGAGAACACGCTGCTGCTCACATTGTAGCACGCGTGCAGCCCAGAACATCTAAGGGCATCACGGACCTGTTATCGCTCATTCTCACCTTGCTAAACACAAGTTGTCCCGCTAAGCAGGGCAAACGTGGCCGACGACCGCCCGTGAAGGGGCCGCCGGCCTTGACGTCAGGTGCGCCCGGAGGTGCACTGCTGACAGCGTTCTAGTTAGCTTGTTTGAGTCGCGTTCGTTATCGGAATTAACCAGACAAATCATTCCACGAACTAAGAACGGCCATGCACCACTACCCTTAAATTTGAGAAAGAGCTCTCAATCTGTCTTACCTCGATAAGTTCGGACCTGGTAAATTTTCCCGTGTTGAGTCAAATTAAGCCGCAAGCTCCACTTCGTTTTTTTTTTTTTTTTAAACAATTGCAGGTTTTATTGTTCATAAACATTATGTTCTAAAAACAATAGCGTAAACCCACGCTCTTGACGAACGACGTCGCCCGCCAGGGATTTGTCGTGCGTCATTATGAACCCTTTCGGATGTCCCTACCCAATCTCTTTATTAAATTGCTCTTTCCTTTACCCGCATATTGAAAGCGTACGCTAACTGAGTCCGCATGACTCGCTCGTATTTTAACACTTTAGGCTCTCAAGCTAGCTCGCAATCTAGCGATCGGACCATTCCGCCTCGCTGGCGGAAGCCTCCTCCGCAGCTGTCCATCGCCGACCTGCAGCTCGACGTCTTCTTTCATTCTCTCGTCTATTCCGCCGAGACCGGATTAGATCCGCCTCCGTAGGCGCGGTCCGACGACGGCGCGTTGTCGAAGGGCCCTCCCGTTGGACCCGCGCTCTCCACACTCGCTGCATAAACAGTCGCCTCTCATGGCGAACTCTGATCGTCTCAGGGGAAGGTGGTTCTCCCCTACTTCTTCGGGGAATTGGAGGAGGAGCTAGGCCTGCTCGCTCCGCCTCTACTGCCGCCCGCAGTACCTCGTCATCCCGAGCGGCCAGTGCTGCTGCGACGTCCGCAGCCAGTCGCACACGCGCCCGATCCTCCGCCCTGCCGCGAAGCCGTCTGTTGCGGGCAGACCGTTGACGCGCTGCTCGCGTTTCATTTACCCGTCTCGTGATGTCTTCTACGAAGACGTCTTCCACTTCCTCGCCGAAGAGTGCGGCCACACTTTCGAGGACCACTTCCTCGTCCTCGGCGAAAGCCGCTTCCGCTCGACCGCTGGCGAGGGCCTCCTCATCGCGCCACAGCTGTTGCAGCACGGTGGTGATGTTTTTCGCTGCCCTTTGAATGCGGTCCCACCACTCCGCACTCTCCAGCAGCTTCTCGGCCATGTTGCTGAGCTGGACCGATTCGGATGTCCCCCAGCCCAACAGCTCACGTCGGATCTCCTCGAACACGGGGCACTCGAACAAGACGTGGGCCACCGACTCGACCGACCCCACGCACCGTGGACACTCCGGAGACGAAGCGAAGCCGCAGACATGCAGGTACTCCCGGAAAAATCCATGTCCGGAGAGCACCTGCGAAAGGTGGAAGTCCACCTTCCCGTGCTTACGTCCCGTCCACCGGTGCAGGTCGGGAATCAGGCTGTGTGCCCACGTCTGATAGCGGCTGGCCGATGGTGTTGCCGCCGCACGGTCCCACGCGTTCTGCCACTCTATCATCGTGGCCGCTCGCTCCATTGCTCGAGCCTCCTTCCTGCTGATGCCAGGTTCAGCCGACAGCCTGCTGTGGCACCTTGCGTCCTCTTGGATAATTAGACGGTAGGGTACAAGACCGGCCATCACCACCGACACCTCATAGGACACCGAGCGAAACGAGCTCGACACCCCGCGTGCCAGCGGCTTCTGCACCTGGGCCAGTCGTCTGCGGCACCACTGCATATCGGTCGCCTTAGCCCAGATGGGCGAGGCGTACCGAATGACAGACTCCGCAACTCCTGCCAGCAATCGCCGCTTGGCCACCTGCGGGCCGCTGTGGTTTCGCATCACCGAGGTGACGACCGCCACCGCACGGAGGGCCTTGTCCGCGGCCGCTTCCACGTGCGGTTTCCACGATAGCTTCTCATGAAGCTGGACCCCCAGATAGCGCATCGATCTCCCAGTGGTGCAGGTCACTTCACCGACGCGTACCGGAACCTCCAGTCGTCCTCGTCTCAGACTCGAAATGAGCACCGCCTCGGTCTTGTGGGGGGCGAGACTGAGATGACGTGCCTCAAGCCACCCCATCACCGCCTCAATCGCTGTCTCGGCAACCGTCGCCGACTCCTCCGGTGTGCGGCCCTCGGCCAGGATGGCGATGTCGTCAGCAAAACCGACGATGGTGGCCCCTTCAGGGAGCTGGATTCGCAGAACGCCGTCGTACATGACGTTCCACAGAGTCGGGCCAAGGATTGACCCCTGTGGAACGCCTGCCGTTACCCGACGTGACACCGGGCCGTCATGGGTGTCGTACACCAGCTCCCTGTCGGTAAAGTAGTCGCGGAGAAGGAGTTGCAGCTGCGCTGGGACCCCTTTCTCGCGCAGGGCCATCGCTATCGCCTGCCAGCTGGCAGTGTTGAAGGCGTTCTTAACATCCAACGCCACAACCAGCAGGCAGCGCCTGTCCCGCTGGTTCGTCCTGCCGAAGGACATCGCGCGCTCGCCTGCCTCCACCACCAGCTGGATCGCCTGCAGGGTGCTTCGCTGTCTCCGGAATCCGAACTGGTTCTCCGCTAGCTGAGGCGACTCCGGATCCTCGAGGTGCTCATTAAGCCTGTCGAGTGCCGTCCGCTCGAACACCTTTGCTGGGTTATCGATCAGGCAGATCGGGCGACAGGACGACGCTTCGCCCGGTGGCTTACCTGGTTTAGGCAACAGCACCAGCTTTTGCCTCTTCCACTCGCGTGGAATGACGCCCGTGTCCAGGCAGCTCTGGAAGACCCCGACGAAGGACTCTGGATGCTTGCGGATGGCAACCGTCACCGCAGCATTTGGCACTCCATCCAGGCCAGGCGCTTTCCGCGGATGCAGCTCGCTCGCAATCGCCTGGAGCTCCGCGCAGCTGATCGGACGGACCGGAGTGTCCCCTTCCGAAGGCGTGACGTCCGGCCACTCGACCGGGGGATGCTCCGGAAACAGCTCCTCGACGATCCGCTGCAACACCGCTGGATCGCGTTCACGCGCCGTCCAGCTGCCCCGAAACCGCAGAAGGACCTGCCGGAACCACTGTCCCGTCTCGTCCGCGGCTAGGGCCTGCAGCCACTCATCGAACTGGCGCTGCTTGCTGGCCTTAATTGCCGTCCTTAAGGCAGCACGCGCCTCCTGGTGCTCCTGCGATGCCAACTCGACAGATGTCTCGTCCAAGGCCGTGCTCTGCCTTTCCCGGGCCAACCGGCAGCGCTCGGTCAGCTCCTCAATGGCCGGAGTCCACCAGTACACATTCGCGCTCTTTCTCTGCTGAGAGTGGCCGATCCTTGCCATGGTGGCATCGCAGGCCTCTGCGAGCACCATCCCCAGGCTTGCCGCATCGGTCACCCGATCGGCAAAACGGGTCGCCTCGAGTGCCATTTCGAAAGTACGGGGGCAAAACTGGCGAGTTCGCCAGCGAACACCCGCCTCCCGTACTCCGACGCCTTCCAGCCGCTGGATGCCCCGTCCGGGCCGCTGGCCAGCACGAGGCTGTTGCCCGACCGCAAACCGGATATAGCGGTGGTCGCTATAAGAGTAGCGGTCTAGCGTCCTCCAGGAGC
>NW_026453526.1:1295000-1302500 GCF_943734755.1 Anopheles moucheti
TGATAGGGCAATTTACGGGCTTTTTGGTGCGACTTATGGGCTTGATAGGGTAATTTACGGGCTTGTTGGTGCGACTTATGGGCCTGATAGTGCGACTAACGGGCTTGATAGGGCAATTTACGGGCTTTTTGGTGCGACTTACGGGCCTGATAGTGCGACTTAAGGGCCTGATAGTGCGACTAACGGGCTTTGATAGTGCGACCAACGGGCTTGATAGTGCGACCTATGGGCTTGATAGTGCGACTAACGGGCTTGATAGTGCGACTTATGGGCTTGATAGTGCGACTTATGGGCTTGATAGTGCGACTTACGGGCTTGCTTTTCCATGTTTTTCGCATCGAGCTTCGGTTCGTTTCGAATAATTTTGTCCATGTTTTTCGTTTGTTACGAGAGGTTCGGTTCGTTTTCAGTTATCCCTGTGTTCATGGTTTTCGTGAGCTTCGATAGGTTTGGTCCGTGTTTTTGAGTACTCTTGTCCATGATTTTCGTGTGCTTCTTGAGGTTTGGTCCGATTTTCAGTACTCTTGTCCATGCTTTCACATGCTCTGATAGGTAGGTTCGTTCTCAGTTATCTCTGTGTTCATGGTTTTCGTGAGCTTCGATAGGTTTGGTCCGTGTTTTTGAGTACTCTTGTCCATGATTTTCGTGTGCTTCTTGAGGTTTGGTCCGATTTTCAGTACTCTTGTCCATGACTTTCGTTTGCTTCGATTCGTTCACTCTATTACTCTTGTCTTTGGTTTTCGTTTGCTTCGATTCGTTCACTCCATTACTCTTGTCTGTGGTTTTCGTTTGCTTCGATTCGTTCAGTCCATTACCCTTGTTTGCGGTTTTCGTTTGCTTCGATTCGTTCAGTCCATTACTCTTGTATGTGATTTTCGTTTGCTTCGATTCGTTCAGTCCATTACCCTTGTTTGCGGTTTTCGTTTGCTTCGATTCGTTCAGTCCATTACTCTTGTATGTGATTTTCGTTTGCTTCGAGTCGTTCAGTCCATTACCCTTGTCTATGATTTTCGTTTGCTTCGAGTCGTTCAGTCCAATACTTACCTTTGTCTATGATTTTCGCTCTAGCCCAGTCGCCCTGCGCTCTGGAAATCACATTCCAACTCTATCACCGATAGTGCTCACACCTTGGAAACCACATTTCACCCGGGGAACCTTAGGGTGGATTTTGAGCCTTTCGGGATTGCGAAACCATCATTTAACACTCTAAACTTAATTTCCGCAATCCCAGACGCACTTTCCATATGGTCTCCAAAAATGCGTGTGAGCTGACCTGGTCCCTTATAATAGGCAATGAACACGATTTTGGAAAAATATTTTTATCAAAATTTTTTGACTCACCGGGTAAAATCGAATTTACTTGGGAAAAATGTTCTAGCAGGGGCCCTCCCATACAAATTTTTTTCTTCTCAAAAATGATTTTCGTTTCACTTTTCATACTCAGGGGAGTCTAAAATTGATGTTTTGAGTCACCATGAAAAAAATTTTTTTTTTGACCCGAGCTTGTGTCGCGACCCAAAAATCGACTCACTTGGGAAAAATGTTCTAGCAGGGGCCCTCCCATACAAAAATTTTTTCTTCTCAAAAATGATTTTCGTTTCACTTTTCATACTCAGGGGAGTCTAAAATTGATGTTTTGAGTCACCGTGAAAAAAAAATTTTTTTGACCCGAGCTTGTGTCGGCGACCCAAAATCGACGCACTTGGGAAAAATGTTCTAGCAGGGGCCCTCCCATACAAAAATTTTTTCTTCTCAAAAATGATTTTCGTTTCACTTTTCATACTCAGGGGAGTCTAAAATTGATGTTTTGAGTCACCGAGAAAAAAAAATTTTTTTGACCCGAGCTTGTGTCGGCGACCCAAAATCGACGCACTTGGGAAAAATGTTCTAGCAGGGGCCCTCCCATACAAAAATTTTTTCTTCTCAAAAATGATTTTCGTTTCACTTTTCATACTCAGGGGAGTCTAAAATTGATGTTTTGAGTCACCGTGAAAAAAAAATTTTTTTGACCCGAGCTTGTGTCGGCGACCCAAAATCGACGCACTTGGGAAATATGTTCTAGCAGGGGCCCTCCCATACAAAAATTTTTTCTTCTCAAAAATGATTTTCGTTTCACTTTTCATACTCAGGGGAGTCTAAAATTGATGTTTTGAGTCACCGTGAAAAAAAAATTTTTTTGACCCGAGCTTGTGTCGGCGACCCAAAATCGACGCACTTGGGAAAAATGTTCTAGCAGGGGCCCTCCCATACAAAAATTTTTTCTTCTCAAAAATGATTTTCGTTTCACTTTTCATACTCAGGGGAGTCTAAAATTGATGTTTTGAGTCACCGAGAAAAAAAAATTTTTTTGACCCGAGCTTGTGTCGGCGACCCAAAATCGACGCACTTGGGAAAAATGTTCTAGCAGGGGCCCTCCCATACAAAAATTTTTTCTTCTCAAAAATGATTTTCGTTTCACTTTTCATACTCAGGGGAGTCTAAAATTGATGTTTTGAGTCACCGTGAAAAAAAAATTTTTTTGACCCGAGCTTGTGTCGGCGACCCAAAATCGACGCACTTGGGAAATATGTTCTAGCAGGGGCCCTCCCATACAAAAATTTTTTCTTCTCAAAAATGATTTTCGTTTCACTTTTCATACTCAGGGGAGTCTAAAATTGATGTTTTGAGTCACCGTGAAAAAAAAATTTTTTTGACCCGAGCTTGTGTCGGCGACCCAAAATCGACGCACTTGGGAAAAATGTTCTAGCAGGGGCCCTCCCATACAAAAATTTTTTCTTCTCAAAAAGATTTTCGTTTCACTTTTCATACTCAGGGGAGTCTAAAATTGATGTTTTGAGTCACCGAGAAAAAAAAAATTTTTTGACCCGAGCTTGTGTCGGCGACCCAAAAATCGACGCACTTGGGAAAAATGTTCTAGCAGGGGCCCTCCCATACAAAAATTTTTTCTTCTCAAAAATGATTTTCGTTTCACTTTTCATACTCAGGGGAGTCTAAAATTGATGTTTTGAGTCACCGTGAAAAAAAAATTTTTTTGACCCGAGCTTGTGTCGGCGACCCAAAATCGACGCACTTGGGAAAAATGTTCTAGCAGGGGCCCTCCCATACAAAAATTTTTTCTTCTCAAAAATGATTTTCGTTTCACTTTTCATACTCAGGGGAGTCTAAAATTGATGTTTTGAGTCACCGTGAAAAAAAAATTTTTTTGACCCGAGCTTGTGTCGGCGACCCAAAATCGACGCACTTGGGAAAAATGTTCTAGCAGGGGCCCTCCCATACAAAAATTTTTTCTTCTCAAAAAGATTTTCGTTTCACTTTTCATACTCAGGGGAGTCTAAAATTGATGTTTTGAGTCACCGAGAAAAAAAAAATTTTTTGACCCGAGCTTGTGTCGGCGACCCAAAAATCGACGCACTTGGGAAAAATGTTCTAGCAGGGGCCCTCCCATACAAAAATTTTTTCTTCTCAAAAATGATTTTCGTTTCACTTTTCATACTCAGGGGAGTCTAAAATTGATGTTTTGAGTCACCGTGAAAAAAAAATTTTTTTGACCCGAGCTTGTGTCGCGACCCAAAAATCGACTCACTTGGGAAAAATGTTCTAGCAGGGGCCCTCCCATACAAAAATTTTTTCTTCTCAAAAATGATTTTCGTTTCACTTTTCATACTCAGGGGAGTCTAAAATTGATGTTTTGAGTCACCGTGAAAAAAAAATTTTTTTGACCCGAGCTTGTGTCGGCGACCCAAAATCGACGCACTTGGGAAAAATGTTCTAGCAGGGGCCCTCCCATACAAAAATTTTTTCTTCTCAAAAATGATTTTCGTTTCACTTTTCATACTCAGGGGAGTCTAAAATTGATGTTTTGAGTCACCGTGAAAAAAAAATTTTTTTGACCCGAGCTTGTGTCGGCGACCCAAAATCGACGCACTTGGGAAAAATGTTCTAGCAGGGGCCCTCCCATACAAAAATTTTTTTTTGACTCACCGGGTAAAATGGTCGCACTTGGTAAAAATGTTCTAGCAGGGGCCCTCCCATACAAAAATTTTTTCTTCTCAAAAATGATTTTCGTTTCACTTTTCATACTCAGGGAAGTCTAATATTGAAGTTTTGAGTCACCGTGAAAAAAATTTTTTTTTGACTCACTGGGTAAAATGGTCGCACTTGGGAAAAATGTTCTAGCAGGGGCCCTCCCATACAAAAAATTTTTATTTCTCAAATCGATCCGTGGTTTCACTTTTCATACTCTAGGGCCCATTTGCTTCAACTTTGGAAAAAATTTTCGATGATGAAAAATTTTCACCTTCGACGTCCATCGACCACTCGACCCGAACTTGGTACTTTTGTATGGAGGTACCCAAGTGGTGACTTTCTCATACAAAAATTTTTATTTCTCAAATCGATCCGTGGTTTCACTTTTCATACTCTAGGGCCCATTTGCTTCAACTTTGGAAAAAATTTTCGATGATGAAAAATTTTCACCTTCGACGTCCATCGACCACTCGACCCGAACTTGGTACTTTTGTATGGAGGTACCCAAGTGGTGACTTTCTCATACAAAAATTTTTATTTCTCAAATCGATCCGTGGTTTCACTTTTCATACTCTAGGGCCCATTTGCTTCAACTTTGGAAAAAATTTTCGATGATGAAAAATTTTCACCTTCGACGTCCATCGACCACTCGACCCGAACTTGGTACTTTTGTATGGAGGTACCCAAGTGGTGACTTTTTCATACAAAAATTTTTATTTCTCAAATCGATCCGTGGTTTCACTTTTCATACTCTAGGGCCCAATTGCTTCAACTTTGGAAAAAATTTTCGATGATGAAAAATTTTCACCTTCGACGTCCATCGACCACTCGACCCGAACTTGGTACTTTTGTATGGAGGTACCCGAGTGGTGACTTTTTCATACAAAAATTTTTTTGCGAATACGTGTTCGTTCGCGATCATTTAGGCCATGAACAACAAGTCCGCTGCGATAGAAATAGTGCATTGTAGTTACTCGACGAGAAAAAAAATCGGGACTTAGAAAAATTTTTGAAAGTCAAATCGTATTGACTTCCAACAACACCTGATAATAAACACACATTGCCTGTTGCACCACAGTTCGCATTTGACTTAACAAATCGCCTGTTGGTACGCACATCACCATCGACTTTACCAATCGCGTTTCGCACCGCTAATCCCACTTGGCGTGGAGCCACGCACATAATGTTGCGAGGAGAGTATTAATCGGGACTTAGCGTTTTAAGCTCGCGAACACTCCACTATGGGAGTGCACGCAAGCACCAACTGTACACACACAACACAACAATCACTCTCGCGAACACTCCATTCCCAAAGTGAACGCGAGCACCAGCAAGCATGGGTCGCCTGAGAGGATCGATGCGAACGCATCTCTACAACTCGCAGCTCCCAGCCTGTAGTCCCGTCGTTTGCGGGCGGTCGAAGGTGTCGAAACTAGTTGTATCCACGGTCGACGGAAACACAGCCACCAGGGTTCCCTGTGGTAAGGTACTTCCACGTGCAGCGTGCTCCCGCCCGTTGCGGCTCAGTCTAGTGCTATAGCGGGGATGAGACGTCAGTGTGCGCGGGGCAGCACCGACGGATCTCGGAGGGTTGTTAAGCCCGCTAGCTTCCGATCACCTAATGGGTTTGAGAAGCGCTATCAGCTCGGATTGGATACGACCTTAGAGGCGTTCAGGCATAATCCAGCGGACGTAGCGTCATACCAAAGTCCGGTCGAACTAGTATTGAGCCAGTGGTCCGTACCTGTGGTTCCTCTCGTACTGCACAGGAATTCCGTTAAGATAGCGGCAAACAGCACACACCAGTAGGGTAAAACTAACCTGTCTCACGACGGTCTAAACC
The DNA here is from genome assembly GCF_943734755.1 of Anopheles moucheti. Lineage (NCBI taxonomy): Eukaryota > Metazoa > Arthropoda > Insecta > Diptera > Culicidae > Anopheles > Anopheles moucheti. The sequence continues at coordinate 1,300,870 of NW_026453526.1, forward strand.
CAGCTCACGTTCCCTTGAAAGGGTGAACAATCCTACGCTTGGTGAATTTTGCTTCACAATGATAGGAAGAGCCGACATCGAAGGATCAAAAAGCCACGTCGCTATGAACGCTTGGCGGCCACAAGCCAGTTATCCCTGTGCGTTAGACGTCAGGAATGCCTTCAACACGGCCAGTTGGAAGGCGATCGCGATGGCTCTCCAAGAGAAGCGCGTCCCAGCAGCGCTCCAGAGAATTTTGCGCAGCTATTTCTCTGAGCGGGAAATGATCTATGAGACGAGCGAGGGGCCAGTGCGACGAAAACTATCGGCGGGTGTTCCACAGGGGTCGATTCTTGGGCCGACCCTCTGGAATACAATGTATGACGGCGTTCTGCGGCTGACACTGCCGGACGGTGTGGAAACGGTCGGGTTTGCGGATGACCTGGTGGTTCTAGCTGCTGGGACAACACCACAGGAGGCAGCTACCTTGGCGGAAGAGGCCATTTCTTTGATCAGCTCGTGGATGGAGGCTCATCACCTTGAGCTTGCGCCGGCCAAGACCGAGCTGGTCATGATCTCCACGATGCGAAGGGCAAACTCCCGTCACCCGGTCAATATCAACGGAGTGGAGCGAATGCCGAAAGAGACCATCAAATACCTGGGGGTCATCTTACAGGACCACATGTCGTGGGGGCCGCATGTGGATTACGCCACGGCAAAGGCGAAACGTGTGGCACAGGCGGTCACACGGCTAATGGCGAACCACAGCGGGCCTAAGTGCGGAAAGCGACGGCTCCTCTCGGCTGTGGTGGATGCGACGCTCCGGTATGCTGCACCGATCTGGCACGAGGCGTTAGACGTGCGAGGGAATCGCCGTAAGCTCATCAGGGTGCAGAACCTGTACGCGAGACCCGTTGCCCGCACCTTTATATCGGTGCGCTACGAGGTGGCTACGGTCCTGGCGGGCGTGGTTCCCATCTGCCTCCAGGTGAAGGAAGATGCCAGATGCTACCGGAAGCAGCAGGAAACGGGCACGAGCCTCAAGGAGCTGCATGTGCTGGAGAGGCAGGCCACTCTAGCTGAGTGGCAAGCGATGTGGGACGAGCTGGAGCCAACCAGCAGATACACGCGGTGGGCACACAGGGTCATATCGGACATAGGACTGTGGAAGGCCAGACGTCATGGCGAGATGACGTTCTACCTTGCACAGGTGCTGTCCGGGCATGGCTTTTTCCACGAGTACTTGCACTCGCGCCACTTGGCGCCCTCGGTGGAGTGTAGAAGGTGTCCGGGAGTGCCGGAATCGGCAGAGCATGCCTTCTTCCAGTGCCCACGATTCGCGGACGTGCGACAACGGTTGCTTGGGGAGGACAGTGACTTTCCTGCTACGGCGGACACGCTGCAGGCGTTCCTGCTTAGCAGCCGAGAAAGGTGGAGCGACGCATGCGAAGCGGCGAAAATCATCACCACCACACTACAGCAGGAGTGGTACGTCGAGCGGGCCACGAGCGCTAACGAAGGAATGGTGGCAGCGGCGCATCGTCTCGACACGGCTCACGAAGCGACAGTGGCGGCACGAAATGAGCGACGAAATGAAGCGCGTCGAGCGCTCACACGCGAACGACAGGCCGCGCGAGGGGAACCTCCACCGG
>NW_026453526.1:1307500-1315000 GCF_943734755.1 Anopheles moucheti
AAAAGGTAACATAGCAGTTTGTTCTGCTGATACCGTGTTTCTCTATCTCTCTAAACAACTCACACAACAACATATATGTATTGATCGGTAATGATCCTTCCGCAGGTTCACCTACGGAAACCTTGTTACGACTTTTACTTCCTCTAAATCATCAAGTTCGGTCAACTTCGGCCATGCCAGCTGCAGCTCACGAAGGAACCGCGGAAGGTGTGCCTCCAGAGACCTCACTAAATAATCCATCGGTAGTAGCGACGGGCGGTGTGTACAAAGGGCAGGGACGTAATCAGCGCTAGCTAATGACTAGCACTTACTAGAAATTCCAGGTTCATGGGGACCGTTGCAGTCCCCAATCCCAACTAAATGAGCATTTGGGTGATTTCCCGTTCCTCTCGGAATGGGGGCGCCAATTGGCGAGAACACGCTGCTGCTCACATTGTAGCACGCGTGCAGCCCAGAACATCTAAGGGCATCACGGACCTGTTATCGCTCATTCTCACCTTGCTAAACACAAGTTGTCCCGCTAAGCAGGGCAAACGTGGCCGACGACCGCCCGTGAAGGGGCCGCCGGCCTTGACGTCAGGTGCGCCCGGAGGTGCACTGCTGACAGCGTTCTAGTTAGCTTGTTTGAGTCGCGTTCGTTATCGGAATTAACCAGACAAATCATTCCACGAACTAAGAACGGCCATGCACCACTACCCTTAAATTTGAGAAAGAGCTCTCAATCTGTCTTACCTCGATAAGTTCGGACCTGGTAAATTTTCCCGTGTTGAGTCAAATTAAGCCGCAAGCTCCACTTCGTTTTTTTTTTTTTTTTACAAATGCAGGTTTTATTGTTCATAAACATTATGTTCTAACAAACAATAGCATAAACCCACGCTCTTGACGCACGACGTCGCCCGCCAGGGATTTGTCATGCGTCATTACGAACCCTTTCGGATGTCTCTTCCCTATTTCTTTATTAAATTGAATCGTATCTTAACCGCATATTAAAGGCGTACGCTTGCTTAGTCCGCGTGACTCACTCATTCTTTCCCCTCTCGGAGATCTCAAGAAGTCAACCCGACATCTATCGATCTGACCATTCCGCCTCGCTGGCGGCAGCCTCCTCCGCGGGTGTCCATCGTCGGCCTGCAGCCAAAGCACGACGGCGCCTTTCGTTTTCGCGTCTGTTCCGCCGAGACCTTATCAGGTCCGCCTCCGTAGGCGCGGTCCGACGGCGGCGCGTCGTCGAGGGTCCCTCAGCCTGGACCCGAGCTCGCCATGCGCGCTGCATGAATAGACGCCGCGCATGGCGAATTCTAACCGTTTCAGGGGAAGGTGGTCCCCCTCTGCTACGCCTAGGTATGGGAGGAGGAGCTAGGCCCGCTCGCTCCGCCTCTACTGCCGTCCGCAGTATCTCGTCATCTCGGGCGGCCAGTGCTGCTGCGACGTCCGCAGCCAGTCGCACTCGCGCCCGATCCTCCGCTCTGCCGCGAAGCCGTCGGTTGCGGGCAGACCGCTGACGCGCTGCTCGCGCCTCGTTCACGCGCCGCGTGATGTCTTCGATGATGACGTCGTCCATCTCCTCACCGAAGAGTGCGGCCACACTTTCGAGGACCACTTCCTCGTCCTCGGCGAAAGCCGCTTCCGTTCGACCATTGGTGAGCGCTTCCTCATCGCGCCACAGCTGTTGAAGCACTGTGGTGATGGTCTTTGCTGCTTTCTGAATGCGGTCCCACCACTCCGCACTCTCCAGCAGCTTCTCTGCGATGTTGTTAAGCTGGACCGACTCGGGTGTCCCCCAGCCCAGCAGCTCACGTCGGATCTCCTCAAACACGGGGCACTCGAACAAGACGTGGGCCACCGACTCGACCGACCCCACGCACCGTGGACACTCCGGAGACGAAGCGAAGCCGCAGACGTGCAGGTACTCCCGGAAGAATCCGTGTCCGGAGAGCACCTGCGAAAGGTGGAAGTCCACCTTCCCGTGCTTTCGTCCCGTCCACCGGTGCAGGTCGGGAATCATCCCGTGCGCCCACGTCAAGTAGCGGCTGGCCGATGGTGTTGCCGCCGCACGGTCCCAGGCGTCCTGCCATTGCAGCATCGTGGCTGCTCGCTCCGCCGCTCGTACCTCCTTCCTGCTGGCGCCAGGCTCGACCAGCAGCCTGCTATGGCACCTTGCGTCCTCGTTGACGACCAGCCAGTACGGCACCAAACCAGCCATCACCACTGACACCTCGTAGGATACCGAGCGGAACGAACTCGATACCCCACGTGCCAGTGGCTTCTGGACCTGGGCCAGTCGTCTTCGGCACCACTGCATGTCTGTCGCCTTAGCCCAGATGGGCGAGGCGTACCGGATCACCGACTCAGCGACTCCTGCCAGCAACCGCCGCTTGGCCACCTGGGGGCCGCTGTGGTTCCTCATCACCGAGGTAACCACCGCCACCGCACGGAGGGCCTTGTCCGCGGCCGCTTCCACGTGCGGTTTCCACGAGAGTTTCTCGTGGAGTTGTACCCCCAGGTAGCGTATCGATCGCTTTGACGTGCAGACCACTTCGCCGACGCGCACAGGAATTTCCAAACGTCCTCGACGCAGACTCGATATCAGAACCACCTCGGTTTTGTGGGGGGCGAGACTAAGGTGACGTGCCTCGAGCCACCCCATCACCCCGTCGATCGCAGCCTCCGCGACCGTCGCCGACTCCTCGGGTGTGCAGCCCTCGGCCAGGATGGCGATGTCATCGGCAAAGCCGACGATGGTGGCCCCTTCAGGGAGCTGGATCCGCAGAACGCCGTCGTACATAACGTTCCACAGAGTCGGGCCAAGGATTGACCCCTGTGGAACGCCTGCCGTCACCCGACGTGACACCGGGCCGTCGTGGGTGTCGTACACCAGCTCCCTGTCGGTGAAATAGTCGCGGAGCAGGAGTTGCAGCTGCGCTGGAACCTCCTTCTCACGCAGGGCCATCGCTATCGCCTGCCAGCTGGCGGTGTTAAAGGCGTTTCTGACGTCCAACGCCACAACCAGCAGACAGCGCTTATCCCGGTTGTTAGTCCGTCCGTAGGACATCGCGCGCTCGCCTGCTTCCACCACCAGCTGGATCGCCTGCAGGGTGCTCCGCTGCTTCCGGAAACCGAACTGGTTCTCGGCCAGCCGAGGTGCCTCCGGATCCTCCAGGTGCTCGTTGAGTCTGTCCAGCGTAGTCCTCTCGAAGACCTTCGCCGGGTTGTCGATCAAGCAGATCGGGCGGCAGGACGAGGCTTCGCCCGGCGGCTTACCCGGCTTAGGCAACAGCACCAGCTTCTGCCTTTTCCATTCGCGTGGTATTTCGCCGGTGTCCAAGCAGCGCTGGTAGACACCAGCGAATGGCTCCGGATACTTCCGGATGGCAGCCGTTACCGCAGCGTTCGGTACTCCATCGAGGCCAGGCGCCTTCCGCGGATGCAGCTCGCTCGCTATCGCCTGGAGCTCCGCGCAGCTGATCGGACGGACCGGAGTGTCCCCTTCCGAAGGCGTGACGTCCGGCCACTCGACCGGGGGATGCTCCGGAAACAGCTCCTCGACGATCCGCTGCAACACCGCTGGATCGCGTTCACGCGCCGTCCAGCTGCCCCGAAACCGAAGAAGCACTTGCCGGAACCACTGTCCCGTCTCATCTGCAGCCAGGGCCTGCAGCCACTCATCGAACTGGCGCTGCTTGCTGGCCTTAATTGCCACCCTTAAGGCAGCACGCGCCTCCTGATGTTCCTCTGAAGCCAGTTCGGCGGACGTCTCGTCGAGGGCCAATAACTGTCGCTCCCGAGCCAACCGGCAGCGCTCGGTCAGCTCCTCGATATCCGGAGTCCACCAATATGTGTTGCAGTTCCTCCTCTGCTGCTGCGACTGCCCAATCCTCGCCATGGTAGCGTCGCAGGCCTCCGTAAGCACCATCCCCAGGCTTGCCGCATCGGTCACCCGATCGGCAAAACGGGTCGCCTCAAGTGCCAGCTCGAAAGTACGGGGGCAAAACTGGCGAGTTCGCCAGCGAGTACCCGCCTCCCGTACTTCGACACCTTCCTGCTGATGAATGCCCCGTCCGGGCCGCTGACCTGTACGATGCTGTTGCCCGACCGCAAACCGAATATAGCGGTGGTCGCTATAGGAGTAGCGGTCTAGCGTCCGCCAGGAGCTGATGTCCTCCGCTGCTCCATCCGATCGGCAGAGCGTTGGACTCGCGAAGGCGACGTCCACTCTGCTGGGCCGAGCCACACCGTTCCCCAGGAATGTCGGCTCCGTGCCGCGGTTGAGGACCTCCAATCCTAGGCTGGTAACCGTCTGAAGGAGCGCCTCACCCTTAAGGTTGGCCCGCTCGCTCCCCCAGGCCCCATGCCACGCGTTGAAGTCACCAGCTATCAGCACGCAAGGGTGGCCTCGCGCAAGTACCTCCAGCCGGTCCATCTGCTGCTCGAACTCCGGGAGGCCGATCGATGGCGGAATATAGCAGCAGATGACAACGATGCCCGCCACCTCGGCAGCTACGATGCCCGGATGCTGCACGCTCCTCACCCGCTGTATGGGAAACCGTTGGCCACTGGTGACGATCGCGGCCTTCAGTGCGTCGTCGGATGCCCAGTTCCCATTGTTGGCCGGCACAGCATAGAGCTCCGTGATGAGCATCACGTCTGCTCCCTCCTCCCTCATCCGCTGGAGCGCAAGATCCTGAGCGCTCCTGCTCTTACCGATATTTATCTGGAGCACTTCTATCATCATCGTGTGGCTGCAGCTTTGCACGAAGCTGCGGCAATCGAGTGCGGGCCGCCACACTTCAAACAGCGAGCCTCGCCAGTGCAGCTCGCTGCCTTGTGGCCTTCCGCGCCACACCGGATACACGCTTTGCTGCGGTCCTCTCCCGAGCACTGCCCGGCGAAGTGGCCGCGCTCCAAACATCGGAAGCACCGCTTCTCCTCCAGCGACGCTTTCGGGACCTCCCACACCCAACAGGAGGTGTGTCCTAGGAGCAGGCGCTTCCCAGCCAGATGCTCCGCATCCGACCGGGGCAGACGAACGCGAGCACGCTTCGTGCCGTCTCGCCGCTCCCACATGTCGAAGGTGGCCTCGGAATGCTCCTTGCCGAGAGCCGTCAACACCGCCCGACGCAGCTGGTCCTCGCTCGCCAAGGAGTCGATGTTTGTTATGAGCACCATCGACATCTCCGTACGCACGGACGCCGCACCCTTGTCTCCGATGGCTTGCCGGATACGCTGGCACAGCTCGGCGCTGTCGGCATCACGGCTCAGCGGCAGCCGCAAGGTGTCTTTCGGCGTTCGCTTGCCGACGCCGATCTTCTCCTGCATGCCGTCGAGATGCGAGCTCGTACGAATCGCCCTATACATGTCGAGGTAGCTGACGCCCTCCGCTGGCATCACCTCGATGGTGTCGGGCCGCTTCCGCGACTTCTTCACTGCAGCTGGCATCGTGCGTGGCTGCTGCTTACTCTGCTTTCGCAGCAACTGGCCCTGCAAATGCCACTGTTGTTGTTGTTGCTGGGGCTGCCCAGCCGAACGCTGTCCGCTCTGATGTTGCTGCGGACGTTGCTGCTGTTGCCGCTGCGGCTGCTGTCGTTGCGGGAGCTGCGGCCACTGCTGCTGATGCTGCTGAGCCGGCTGCTGGCGTGCCGGCTTACGGCGCACCACCTCGGCCCAGGAGCCGCCTTCCTGGTCCGGAGACGGCACCACCGTAGCCGTCACCGCACCCTCTCGCTGTTGTGCCAGCTGCTGCTGCTGCTGCTGCTGCTGTTGCTGCTGCGACTGCGCAACAACCAGTTGCGTAAGAAGCCCAGAGACCATCTCCCGCTCCTTACGGTTCTCCTCTCGCAGATGGAGCACCTCCTGGCGATGGCACTCCTGCATCGCCGCGAGGTCTTTCCGGTATTGCTCAGCTTGCTCCGTCAGCTGAACACGGAGGAGGGATAGCTCGTCCTCCAGACGCTCGATGAGCCTCTCCATCGTGGCTCCTTTCGCAGCCGTGGCCGTGCCAACGCCACTCGTGCGAGCAACACCGCTCGTGGCTGCGGTCTGCCCTTCCGGCACTCTGCTGAGCATCACTACCGGTTTCGAGCCCACCGGTGCTCGGCTATCGGTCGATCCCGACCGTGATCGTAGGTTCCTACTGGTGGACATCATCGCCAAAAGGAAGGAAGATTCCGCGCTTTAAGCTGGTTTTACTCCCCCTCAAGGAGGGACGCCAGCAGCGGACTGTGACGAGGATCGACGGAGAGGTTTTTCCGCCCGGGCGAGGTGAGGGAAGATGGTAGAAGAACGGGGGGGTGCGCGATGGACTCGTCCCGCCGAGCCGCTTCTTCTGATACCCCACTTGCCGGGGTGGCGATGAAGTTTTCCTCGGAAAAATCGCGAAAAACCGCTTCCTGGGTGGTTTTTTCCGCTCTAGGGGGGTGGGGGTGGGTGGTATGGTGGTGGGGTGGGGTTTTCCCGACTCCCCTCTTGAAAACTCGTCGTTTGATACCCCGCACGACGGTATCAAGGCGAAAATTTTCTTCTTCGGAAAAACGCTTTTCCGCCCGTATCTCTCTGGATGTTGCGAAAATCACTTTTTCGGCGATGGAATTAGATGTAGTTTTTCCCGCCGAAACTTTTGTCCGAACACCCGGAAGCTCTAGCCCGACTCCTTGGCCGGGAAAATCGCCAAAAACCACTTCGGTAGGTGGTTTTTCCGCTCTAGGTGGGTGGGGGTGGGTAGTATCGTGATGGGAGGGTGTTATCCCGACTCCCCTCGTCAATCCGCGTCGATTGACACCCCACACGCCGGTATCAGGCCGAAAATTGTCCACTGACGAAAAACACTTTTCCGGCCGTATCTCCCCGGATGTCGGAAAAATCGCTTTTCCGGCGATGGAATTAGATGTAGTTTTTCCCGCCGAAACTTTTCTCTGAACACCCGGGAGCTCTACCTCCGCTCCTTGGCCTGGAAAAACGCGGAAAACCACTTTTCGCGGGGGTTTTCCGGGGCTGGGTGGCGGGTGGGTGGTGCTAGGGGGGGGAAACCGCGTTTCCCCCACTCCTCTTTCCGAGACGCGTCGTTAGACACCCCACACGATGGTATTGGGCCGAAAATGTCACACACACACAAATCTCACACACACGTAAAGAGCGGTGAAATTTCGTCCGGGAGTGCCCCTCCGGGAGCGCTAGCGCTCCAGCAGGGGGGTGATTCGTCCGGAAGTTTTTTTCCTCGCTCTTTTTCACACACACGCCGCCATTTTCGACGAGCACGTGGTTTTCTTTGTCCGCGAATAACTCCCTGAGTTTTTGTCCGATTTCCACGAAATTTTCAACACTTGTTCTTTACTGTAGTGCGCAACTTTTAAGACACCTTCCAGCCGAATCGATCCGCAATGTTCGGAGTTATACAGGTGTGAAATTTCACCACAAAAACACCTGCCGTTCCGCGAACTCCATCAATTCGGCCAATGTTTCTTCACCAAAAGGTGTGGCCTGGTGAGGCCCACAAAGTGTCACTAT
>NW_026453526.1:1317500-1325000 GCF_943734755.1 Anopheles moucheti
AGGTTCGGTTCGTTTTCAGTTATCCCTGTGTTCATGGTTTTCGTGAGCTTCGATAGGTTTGGTCCGTGTTTTTGAGTACTCTTGTCCATGATTTTCGTGTGCTTCTTGAGGTTTGGTCCGATTTTCAGTACTCTTGTCCATGCTTTCACATGCTCTGATAGGTAGGTTCGTTCTCAGTTATCTCTGTGTTCATGGTTTTCGTGAGCTTCGATAGGTTTGGTCCGTGTTTTTGAGTACTCTTGTCCATGATTTTCGTGTGCTTCTTGAGGTTTGGTCCGATTTTCAGTACTCTTGTCCATGACTTTCGTTTGCTTCGATTCGTTCACTCTATTACTCTTGTCTTTGGTTTTCGTTTGCTTCGATTCGTTCACTCCATTACTCTTGTCTGTGGTTTTCGTTTGCTTCGATTCGTTCAGTCCATTACCCTTGTTTGCGGTTTTCGTTTGCTTCGATTCGTTCAGTCCATTACTCTTGTATGTGATTTTCGTTTGCTTCGATTCGTTCAGTCCATTACCCTTGTTTGCGGTTTTCGTTTGCTTCGATTCGTTCAGTCCATTACTCTTGTATGTGATTTTCGTTTGCTTCGAGTCGTTCAGTCCATTACCCTTGTCTATGATTTTCGTTTGCTTCGAGTCGTTCAGTCCAATACTTACCTTTGTCTATGATTTTCGCTCTAGCCCAGTCGCCCTGCGCTCTGGAAATCACATTCCAACTCTATCACCGATAGTGCTCACACCTTGGAAACCACATTTCACCCGGGGAACCTTAGGGTGGATTTTGAGCCTTTCGGGATTGCGAAACCATCATTTAACACTCTAAACTTAATTTCCGCAATCCCAGACGCACTTTCCATATGGTCTCCAAAAATGCGTGTGAGCTGACCTGGTCCCTTATAATAGGCAATGAACACGATTTTGGAAAAATATTTTTATCAAAATTTTTTGACTCACCGGGTAAAATCGAATTTACTTGGGAAAAATGTTCTAGCAGGGGCCCTCCCATACAAATTTTTTTCTTCTCAAAAATGATTTTCGTTTCACTTTTCATACTCAGGGGAGTCTAAAATTGATGTTTTGAGTCACCATGAAAAAAATTTTTTTTTTGACCCGAGCTTGTGTCGCGACCCAAAAATCGACTCACTTGGGAAAAATGTTCTAGCAGGGGCCCTCCCATACAAAAATTTTTTCTTCTCAAAAATGATTTTCGTTTCACTTTTCATACTCAGGGGAGTCTAAAATTGATGTTTTGAGTCACCGTGAAAAAAAAATTTTTTTGACCCGAGCTTGTGTCGGCGACCCAAAATCGACGCACTTGGGAAAAATGTTCTAGCAGGGGCCCTCCCATACAAAAATTTTTTTTTGACTCACCGGGTAAAATGGTCGCACTTGGTAAAAATGTTCTAGCAGGGGCCCTCCCATACAAAAATTTTTTCTTCTCAAAAATGATTTTCGTTTCACTTTTCATACTCAGGGAAGTCTAATATTGAAGTTTTGAGTCACCGTGAAAAAAATTTTTTTTTGACTCACTGGGTAAAATGGTCGCACTTGGGAAAAATGTTCTAGCAGGGGCCCTCCCATACAAAAAATTTTTATTTCTCAAATCGATCCGTGGTTTCACTTTTCATACTCTAGGGCCCATTTGCTTCAACTTTGGAAAAAATTTTCGATGATGAAAAATTTTCACCTTCGACGTCCATCGACCACTCGACCCGAACTTGGTACTTTTGTATGGAGGTACCCAAGTGGTGACTTTCTCATACAAAAATTTTTATTTCTCAAATCGATCCGTGGTTTCACTTTTCATACTCTAGGGCCCATTTGCTTCAACTTTGGAAAAAATTTTCGATGATGAAAAATTTTCACCTTCGACGTCCATCGACCACTCGACCCGAACTTGGTACTTTTGTATGGAGGTACCCAAGTGGTGACTTTCTCATACAAAAATTTTTATTTCTCAAATCGATCCGTGGTTTCACTTTTCATACTCTAGGGCCCATTTGCTTCAACTTTGGAAAAAATTTTCGATGATGAAAAATTTTCACCTTCGACGTCCATCGACCACTCGACCCGAACTTGGTACTTTTGTATGGAGGTACCCAAGTGGTGACTTTTTCATACAAAAATTTTTATTTCTCAAATCGATCCGTGGTTTCACTTTTCATACTCTAGGGCCCAATTGCTTCAACTTTGGAAAAAATTTTCGATGATGAAAAATTTTCACCTTCGACGTCCATCGACCACTCGACCCGAACTTGGTACTTTTGTATGGAGGTACCCGAGTGGTGACTTTTTCATACAAAAATTTTTTTGCGAATACGTGTTCGTTCGCGATCATTTAGGCCATGAACAACAAGTCCGCTGCGATAGAAATAGTGCATTGTAGTTACTCGACGAGAAAAAAAATCGGGACTTAGAAAAATTTTTGAAAGTCAAATCGTATTGACTTCCAACAACACCTGATAATAAACACACATTGCCTGTTGCACCACAGTTCGCATTTGACTTAACAAATCGCCTGTTGGTACGCACATCACCATCGACTTTACCAATCGCGTTTCGCACCGCTAATCCCACTTGGCGTGGAGCCACGCACATAATGTTGCGAGGAGAGTATTAATCGGGACTTAGCGTTTTAAGCTCGCGAACACTCCACTATGGGAGTGCACGCAAGCACCAACTGTACACACACAACACAACAATCACTCTCGCGAACACTCCATTCCCAAAGTGAACGCGAGCACCAGCAAGCATGGGTCGCCTGAGAGGATCGATGCGAACGCATCTCTACAACTCGCAGCTCCCAGCCTGTAGTCCCGTCGTTTGCGGGCGGTCGAAGGTGTCGAAACTAGTTGTATCCACGGTCGACGGAAACACAGCCACCAGGGTTCCCTGTGGTAAGGTACTTCCACGTGCAGCGTGCTCCCGCCCGTTGCGGCTCAGTCTAGTGCTATAGCGGGGATGAGACGTCAGTGTGCGCGGGGCAGCACCGACGGATCTCGGAGGGTTGTTAAGCCCGCTAGCTTCCGATCACCTAATGGGTTTGAGAAGCGCTATCAGCTCGGATTGGATACGACCTTAGAGGCGTTCAGGCATAATCCAGCGGACGTAGCGTCATACCAAAGTCCGGTCGAACTAGTATTGAGCCAGTGGTCCGTACCTGTGGTTCCTCTCGTACTGCACAGGAATTCCGTTAAGATAGCGGCAAACAGCACACACCAGTAGGGTAAAACTAACCTGTCTCACGACGGTCTAAACCCAGCTCACGTTCCCTTGAAAGGGTGAACAATCCTACGCTTGGTGAATTTTGCTTCACAATGATAGGAAGAGCCGACATCGAAGGATCAAAAAGCCACGTCGCTATGAACGCTTGGCGGCCACAAGCCAGTTATCCCTGTGTGTGACATTCGAGCAGTCGAGCTGTTCGGACGTGGTGTATTTTGCTCCTGAGCGAGTTAAAAATTGTGGCGTTAAATTACCTCGGAAAGTCTCGAATTTGTTCATAATCAGTCTATAAGAGGGTGTTTAGAGTGACTTTAGTGAAAACCGGACGAAAATCGGTGCATTAGTGGGCCAAAAAAGTGAAAAACATTGCCCCATACATTTTGTATGGGGAACAATTTTGGCCATAAAACCGTGCTAAATTGGTGAAAATCAACGCGGTTTGCGTTTAAAACGCATAAATAGACGCCAGTGAAGTGTTTTTAACCTATAAACAGTGTTTGCCGGCGAATTTTAGCGAAAAATACGGAGTGGCAAATTTGTGCATACATTTGGAACAACAACAACAACAATAGTGCGTGCGTGTTGTGAGTTTGCGCAAAAATCCGGTCCAATCGGGCCGGATGAGGTGGCAAACGATAGATTCTGTGTTCCCGATCGCCCAATAGCCGAAAACCGGAAGAAAATCGGTGCAGAATTGGGAAAAAACAGTGACGGCAAAAACGCGCATGGTGCTACCGCTGCGGCACGTGTTCTGGAAGTGACAGTTGTATATACAAAAACGTTAATAACTTCGCGAGTTTTGGTCCGATTTGGCTGCGGTTTGCACTGTTGTGCTAGTTTTAGTGCATTTAATACGATCCGTGCATAAAAATAGTGAAAATCGCGAAAATAATTTTTGACATTTTTGTGACAACCAGGGACGACCCAACAGACAAAAATTGATAGGCGAGCAGTCCCCAACAGACAATTTTTCAAATTGACGGTTTCTGCTCGAAAACTGCTCGAAACCAAAAAAGACGCAGAAAATTCTGGGAAGCTGTGGGGGGTCATCGGCAGCTCGAATCTGCTCGATTCGGACAGTTTTTATCGAGCTCGAAACTGCTCGAATTCCCGATTTTTGCGGGAAATTGCCGGGAAAAATCTGGGAACGACTGCAAAAATTCGGAAAGGCGTTTGCAAGCAGGGAAACACCCCCCCTGACCACTAAGACCTGCTTGGGTCTCTAAAATGGCGACAACTCGTACATCGCGTCCTCGGTCGGAATCGACAGAGGAAAGGCCGGGGCGATCCCTTTCGGCGGTAGAGCCGAAGGTCATTCTCACCAGAGCCTCGGCGTTGGCCTCAAAGTTGGTGAACCCGGACATGGTCGAACTGCGAAAGGTGCTCGGGGAAATGTCCCTCGCCAATGAGCAGCTTCGGGCCATGGTGAAGGAGCTGCAGCAAGAGCTGGTGATGCTGCGACAGCGTACCGTGGCCAACGAAGATATGGCCCGGGAGGAGCGGAAGCTGGCCCGCGAAGAATTTAAGCTGGCGCAAGAGAAATTCCACCAGGAGCTGCAGTGGAATAAGGACCAGGCCCGCCAGTGGTATGAAGAGACGCAGCGTCTCAGAGGCGAGCTGGCAAAGGAGACTGCGTGCCACCAGGAGTTGCTGGCACAGATGCTTGGTTGCGGCGGTAACCAAGCTCTGCAACCGCAGCAGCAGGCGCAGCCAGCTGTTGCGCAGCAGCAGCCTCAGAGGCAGCAGAAACAGCAACAGCAACGGCCTCCGTCGAAGCAGGTGACATCGCAGAGCTCCCTGCAGCAACCGCAACAGCAGCAACAACAACAGCAGCAGCAGCGGATGACGTATGCTAACGTGGCGGCCGAGACATCCGGCACGCAGGCTTCCCAGGGCGGTTCTTGGACGGTGGTGGGGCCTCGTAAAGCACCGCAGAAGTCGCAGCAGCAACAACAACAGCAGCAGCTGGCCAAGCCGCGACCACAATCTGCGGCGGCGAAGCATTCGGCGAAGAAGAAGCTGGACGCCATCGAGGTTGCCCCAGGCGAGGGTCAGTCTTGGACCGACGCGTATCAGCTGATACGCAGCGCTCCGTCGTTGGCCGAAGACCAGGCCAAGCTTGGAGTGGGACGACGAACGACGCGGGACCGGCTGGTCATGAACTTGGAGGACGGCGCCAATGCTGAAGCAATCCTGCAACGAGTGCAGGAGGTCTTTGCACAGTCTGCAGCTCCGGCCACCATCCGCCTGGTGACAGAAACGGTGGAGGTCCGCCTTGATGAGGTGGACCCTTTAGCGGTGGCATTGGATGTGGCGAAGGCGGTGACGACCACCAGTTCGGAGTCGGTGAGCGAATCCGCTGTGCACCTAGTGAAGGCGTGGAACGGTACGCAGACGGCGTACGTTCGGATGACACTCAAGGCGGCGGAGTTGATGCACCAACAGAGAGTACGAGTGCTGCACACCTCATGCTTGGCGACGAAACTGACACCACCGACGCGGGGCCAGCTACGGTGCTTCAAATGCCTGGAGCACGGACACCTGCGGCACCAGTGCAAGAGCGGGACGGATCGATCGACGCACTGCATCCGCTGCGGCCAACCGGGCCACCTGGCCCGAGCCTGCACAGCGGAGGTGTGTTGTGCGGTCTGCAAGGGCCCTCACCGAGTAGGACACCCGTCCTGCACCCGGAAGGTCTGAAGGTCTTGCAGATCAACCTCGGGCGCAGCCGTGCAGCGCAGGACATCATGCTGCAGACGGCTAGGGAGATCGGAGCGCATGTGGTGATAGCGTGCGAGCTGTACAAACCACCTAGAGACAGCGTGCGGTGGGCGGTCGACGAGGCTCAGAGCGTAGCAGTAGTGGCGACTGGCGGCTACCCCATCCAACGACTGGGGAGTTCATCGGTGCCTGGGCTGGTAGTTGCCACCATAGCCGGGATAACGTTTGCCAGCTGCTATGTGTCCCCCAACATCGGACAAGCGGAACTCGGCGACTACCTGGAAGCGGTTGAGCTCACGCTCACGGGACAGGATCCCATGGTTCTGGCTGGGGATTTTAACGCCTGGAACCAGGAGTGGGGCAGCTCAAGAACCACGGCGAAGGGTGAGGACTTGCTGAGTGTTGTTGAGCACCTCGGACTTCGGACGCTCAACCGAGGGAACACACCCACTTTCAAGGGCAACGGTGTTGCATGGGAAAGCGTCATCGATGTGAGCTTCTCGAGTCCCTGCGTAGCGGAGCCAGGCAGTTGGAGTGTGAGTAGCAGATACTCCGGTAGCGACCACAGCTACGTGCTGTTCAGCGCTAAACTGCCTTCGACCAGCGGCCGACAAGAACATCAGCATCGGCCACACTGCAACGGGCACGGCGGTACAGCAGGCATGACGCGGCACGCGGGAACACGCTACAAAACAAGCCAATTCAATCAGGCTTGTTTTAAGCTGGCGCTTGGGATCGGCCGTTTCGACGATGTAAGCACACCTGAGGGCCTGATCAGGGGGCTCACAGAAGCGTGCGACGCAACGATGGAGAGGATCCGCAAGACCAATTTCCGGCAGGCTCCGACGTTATACTGGTGGAACCCGGAAATCGCGAGGGCGCGAGATGCGTGCGAAGCTGCTGAGGCCAGGCTACGCACAGCAACGCAGACCGACGACCGTATCGCCGCTTCAGCCCGCTTGCTGGACGACCGTAGGGCTTTGGAGCGGGAGATCCAGCGCAGCAAAGAGCGCTGCATGCAGGAGCTCATTGACGGAGTCGAGGACGATGTGTTTGGGTTGGGATACAGAGTGGTCATGGCCAAGCTGCGCAGTCGAGCGCCGCCAGAACTGGACCGTTCTGTGCTGGAGCCGATCATCGACGCCCTCTTCCCGGCCCACCCATCGTTCGAGTGGCCGCCGATTGCGACGGAAAGCGACGAGGACGAAGAGCCCATCCGACCAGTCACCCGTGAGGAGATCCTTTGCATCGCTGAGGGGATGGCCACCTCAAAGGCGCCGGGCCTCGATGGAATTCCCAACGCGGCAGTGAAGACCGCGATGAGGGAGCACCCGGAAGCGTTCGTGCGGGCCTACAATGAGGTCCTGCAGAGCGGCGAGATTCCGGCATCGTGGAAAGTGGCACGTCTGGCGCTCATCCCGAAACCAGGCAAACCACCGGGCGAACCGTCGTCAAGTCGTCCACTGCTGATGCTGGGAGCGGCACCTAAGGGGTTCGAGAGACTGGTTTTGAACCGCCTCAATGAACATCTCGAGGATGAGAGCGCACCTCGCCTATC
>NW_026453526.1:1332500-1337500 GCF_943734755.1 Anopheles moucheti
CCCCCTCCTGGACCCGTTCCCTAGCGGGGCTTGGGACCAGGAGTATTAAGCGCAAGTGGCATCGCCTTTATTAATTCAATTAATCGTATGGGTCTCCCATCGCATTCGATAATGCCGTTCCTCTATTTACTTTCCACCCCCGAAATTCCCCTCGCTTATCGGCCGGAAGTAGTAGATTCCGTGATAGATGCCAGGGAATCTGCAGATAGCACCTCACGCACCCCCTGGTTGGACGGCTCCCTTCGTGATGTTCGACGTAGCCGCTCCATCTCTCGTCTTCTCACACGCCGCCGGATGATGTCCGCCTCCGAAGGGGCTGTCCGACTCCGCCGGCTTCTACCTCGTGGGACTGGTGGTAGAGTCCCTTCCCTCGCTCGTTGACGATAGACCCGCTGTAGGTAGAGTCTTCGCTCATGTCGCGCTCTCAAGGTACTCGGAGAAGGAGGCAGTCCGCGTCCTCGTGTGGGGATGGGTGGTGGCGCTTCTCCTGCTTCCTCCGCCTGCACCGCCGCCATCAGAATGATCCTCTCACGATCACGTTCAGCTGCTGCCAGTGCGGATGCAAGGCGCACTTCCGCCCGTTCTTCAGCCCTTCGACGACCTCTTCTGTTTCGGCTGGCTCGACCTCGGTTGACTCGGAAGAGGTCCGCCACCCCGTCGACAGACACCTGCTCGCCATCCTGTGCACCAGCGTCGTCTGCTGATGTTATCGCCGGTTGCGATTCGAGATGTGCACGAAGGTTGAGCTGCAGCTCATCCTCGCGCCAGAGCTGCTGTAACACCTTCGTGATTCTGCGAGCAGCTTCCTGGATGTTGTTCCACCGCTCGGGGCTCTCCAGCAACTTCATGCCCATGTTGTCCTCGTTGACCGGGTCGCTGGTGCCGTACCCCAGCAGCTCCACTCGGATGTCCTGGAACACCTCGCACCGGAACAGCACGTGGGCCACCGACTCGACAGACCCCGGACACCGTGGGCACTCCGCCGATGGGGCAAAACCGCAGACATGGAGGTATTCCCGGAAGAAACCGTGCCCGGTTAACACCTGCGAGAGGTGGAAATCCACCTCTCCATGCCGCCTTCCCATCCACTGGTGCAGGTCCGGGATCACTCGGTGGGCCCAAACCACGTACCGACTGGCCGTTGATGCTGCGGCCGCCTCGTCCCATGCTCTCTGCCACTCCTGCAGAGTCCTCTGCCGCTCCTCCAGCCGGATGTCCTTGCGGCTGGCACCCGGAGCAGCTAGGAGCCTCCGATGGCACCTTGCGTCCTCTCGCACCAGCAGCCTGAACGGCACAAGGCCTGCTAGCACGACTCCGGTCTCGTATGCCACCGACACGAACGAGCTGGTGACGCCACGTGCCAGGGGCTTCTGCACCTGGGCCAGCTTCCGTCGGCACCACTGCAGATCCGTCGCCTCAGACCACACGGGGGCAGCATACCGGACGATCGACTCCGCCACCGCCGCCAACAACCGACGCTTGGCCACCTGGGGTCCACTGTGGTTTCTCATGACTGAGGTGACCACGCCTACCACGCGGAGGGCTTTGGCCGTCGACAGCTCCACGTGTGGCTTCCACGAAAGGTGGTCGTGGATCTGGACCCCCAGGTACCGGATCGACTGCTTACTGTGGATGATGGTGTCTCCGACGCGGAACGGCACCCTCAGTTCACCTCTCCGCAGGCTGGAGATCATCACGCCCTCGGTCTTCTCCGGAGCGAGCTGCAGGTGATGGTCCTCCATCCAGGCCGCGATCGCGTCCACCGCCTGTTCAGCTACAGATGCCGCCTCCTCTGGTGTGCACCCCTGTGCCAGGACCGCAATATCGTCCGCAAAGCCGATGACGCTGGCCCCTTCGGGGAGCTCGACCCGTAACACGCCGTCATACATAATGTTCCACAGTGTCGGGCCCAGGATGGACCCCTGTGGAACACCTGCAGTCACTCGACGTGTAACGGGCCCGTCTGCGGTGTCATAGACGAGCTCCCTGTCGGTGAAATAGTCCTTCAGGATGTTGCGGATCTGCCTCGGCACGCCCTTGTCCTCGAGCGCAGCAGCGATGCACTGCCAGCTGGCAGTGTTGAATGCGTTGCGCACGTCCAGTGCAACAACCAGGAGGCAGCGCTTGTCCCGGTTGTTTGTCCGTCCGAATGACATCGCGCGACGGCCTGCATCCACCACCAGTTGGATCGCCTGTACAGTCGAACGGCCCTTCCGGAACCCGAACTGGTTTTCCGCCAACCTTGGCGAATCCAAGTCCTCCACGACGTCGTTGATCCGCGTCAGCAGCATCCGCTCATATACCTTTCCCGGGTTGTTCAGCAGCAGGATCGGGCGCGCAGAAGAAGCGAGTCCCGGTGGCTTGCCCGGCTTGGGGACAAGGGCCAGCTTCTGTCTCTTCCATTCATCCGGGAACCGCTCGCTGTCCAAGCATTCCTGGAACATGTCACGAAAGACCTCCGGATGCTTCCGAATGGCGGCAGTCAGAGCGGCATTCGGCACACCGTCCAGACCTGGGGCCTTCCGCGGGTTCAGTGAGCTCGCGATGTCCAGCAGCTCCTGCGTTGAGACGGCCCGAACTGGTTCCTCTTCCCCTCTCTCCAGGACTTGGCTTGACGACGAAGGCCAGTCAACTGGAGGATGCTGGGGGAACAGAGTGGAGACGACGCCCTCCAGAACCGATGGGTCGCGCTCCCTCGCTGTCCAGCTTCCACGGAGGCGGCTTAGCACGTTACGGAACCACTGTCCCGTCTCGTCGTCCGCGAGCCCCTGCAGCATCTCGTCGAAGTGCGTTCTCTTGCTGGTGGTGATAGCTGTCTCCAGGGCGGTCCGCACCTGAAGGAGATCGCTGGCTGCGGCGAGCTGCTCTGCCTCGTTGGTTGCGGCTTCGAAGCGATCCTTAGCGAGGCGGCAGTCCTCACACAAGGCCTCGATCGCTGGCGTCCACCAATAAGCAGGTCGTCCCGAATGGCCTTGCGAAGGGAACACTCGCGCCATGGTTCCATCGCAGGCTTCCGTCAGGACCCTCTCCAAGCTTCCCGCACTTGTAACCCGCTCTGCGAACGATGCTACGTCGAGCGCCACGTCGAAAAGCCGGGCGTCAAACTGACGGGTACGCCATCTCGTGCCGCTTTCTCGCGTAGAAGGACTCTCCTGTCGACGACGATCTGCCGCTGGCCGCTGAAGAAACTCCCCCACAGCAAACCGAATGTACACGTGGTCGCTGTACGAGTACCGGCTCATTATCCTCCATCGATGCTCCGGAAAGGTGTTAGCTCCGGCGATGCTGCGACTGGCGAAGGCAACATCCACCACGCTCGGACGAGCCACTCCGTTGCCCAGGAAGGTTGGGGCGGTGCCGGTGTTTAACACCTCCAGCCCCAAGCTGTCGACGAGCTGGACCACAATCTCGCCCTTTGCGTTGGTGCGGCCGCTACCCCAAGCGCTATGCCACGCGTTAAGGTCCCCTGCCATGACGACGTGCGAGTGACCTCTCGCTACCACTTCGATGCGCTGCATGATCTCCTCGAACTCTGGAACACCCGCTGAAGGCGACACATAGCAGCAAATGAACAGGACGCCGTTGATCCGGGCAGCCGCGATCCCAGACTGCGTCACGGAGACCACCTGCTGAACCGGATAAGACTCGCTGCTGGCTATGATGGCCACCTTCCCGTCCCTGTCCGCCACCCAGTTCCCGTTGTTCCTGGGAACACTATGCAGCTCCACCATTAAGCAGACGTCCGCCCGCTCCGTCCTCATCGTGTTGAGCGCAAGATCTTGTGCGCTCCTGCTGCGGTTCACGTTAATCTGGAGCACATCCATCTAGTTAGAGGGCTGTGCACCACAGGCTGCAGCACCGATGCGATGGGCACCGCCGCACAGCATACACTTGATGTCATTGGTGCAACCCGACGCCTTGTGGTTGTGGTCGCCGCATCGTATACAACACTTAGACCGGTCGTCCCCAGTACATCTTGCGGCGATGTGCCCCCGCTCCAAACACCGGAAGCACCGAGCCAGCTGACCCGACACTTTTGGGGCTTCGTGCACCGCACAATACGTGTAGCCCAGCTCCAGCCGTCGGTCCTTGACGAGATCGGCTTCTGCTCGTGGGAGGCGCACGCGGGCCCGCTTCGTCATATCACGACGCTCCCAAAGGTTCACGGTAGCTACCGACGACTGCTTGCCCAGAGAGGTCATGATCGCCTTTTTGATAGCTTCTTCGTCGACCATGTTATCAATCCCGGTCAGGACGACCTCAGCCATCTCGGTCCTGACGGATGCAGATCCAGTCTCCCCGATGACTTCCTGAATGATGTCCTTCAGCGCGGCACTATCAACGTCGCGGCTCAACGGCAGCAGAAGGTGGTCTTTTGGCGTTCTTCTGCCAACACCAATTTGCCGCTGGAAATCAGCTATCCGCGGACTGGTCCGGAGCTTCACGTACATATCCTTGTAGGACACTCCTGGGGCAGGCACAACGACGATTTCATCTGGACGTTTCCGTCTCGGGCGCCGCTTCTCCTGCTGTTGTTGCATGTTCATCCACTGCTGCTGCTGGTATGCTGGCTGCTGCTTACTCTGCTTCCGCAGCAACTGGCCCTGCAAACGCCACTGTTGTTGCTGGGGCTGCCCAGCCGAACGCTGTCCGCTCTGATGTTGCTGCGGACGTTGCTGCTGTTGCCGCTGCGGCTGCTGCCGTTGCTGGAGCTGCGGCCACTGCTGCTGATGCTGCTGAGCCGGCTGCTGGCGTGCCGGCTTACGGCGCACCACCTCGGCCCAGGAGCCGCCTTCCTGGTCCGGAGACGGCACCACCGTAGCCGTCACCGCACCCTCTCGCTGTTGTGCCAGCTGCTGCTGCTGCTGCTGCTGCTGTTGCTGCTGCGATTGCGCAACAACCAGTTGCGTAAGAAGCCCAGAGACCATCTCCCGCTCCTTACGGTTCTCCTCTCGCAGATGGAGCACCTCCTGGCGATGGCACTCCTGCATCGCCGCGAG
>NW_026453526.1:1342500-1350000 GCF_943734755.1 Anopheles moucheti
TTTGAGTACTCTTGTCCATGATTTTCGTGTGCTTCTAGAGGTTTGGTCCGATTTTCAGTACTCTTGTCCATGCTTTCACATGCTCTGATAGGTAGGTTCGTTCTCAGTTATCCCTGTGTTCATGGTTTTCGTGTGCTTCCATAGGTTTGGTCCGTGTTTTTGAGTACTCTTGTCCATGATTTTCGTGTGCTTCTAGAGGTTTGGTCCGATTTTCAGTACTCTTGTCCATGACTTTCGTTTGCTTCGATTCGTTCACTCCATTACTCTTGTCTGTGGTTTTCGTTTGCTTCGATTCGTTCACTCTATTACTCTTGTCTGTGGTTTTCGTTTGCTTCGATTCGTTCAGTCCATTACTCTTGTATGTGATTTTCGTTTGCTTCGATTTGTTCAGTCCATTACTCTTGTATGTGATTTTCGTTTGCTTCGAGTCGTTCAGTCCATTACCCTTGTCTATGATTTTCGTTTGCTTCGAGTCGTTCAGTCCAATACTTACCTTTGTCTATGATTTTCGCTCTAGCCCAGTCGCCCTGCGCTCTGGAAATCACATTCCAACTCTATCACCGATAGTGCTCACACCTTGGAAACCACATTTCACCCGGGGAACCTTAGGGTGGATTTTGAGCCTTTCGGGATTGCGAAACCATCATTTAACACTCTAAACTTAATTTCCGCAATCCCAGACGCACTTTCCATATGGTCTCCAAAAATGCGTGTGAGCTGACCTGGTCCCTTATAATAGGCAATGAACACGATTTTGGCAAAATATTTTTTTCAAAATTTTTTGACTCACCGGGTAAAATCGAATTTACTTGGGAAAAATGTTCTAGCAGGGGCCCTCCCATACAAATTTTTTTCTTCTCAAAAATGATTTTCGTTTCACTTTTCATACTCAGGGGAGTCTAAAATTGATGTTTTGAGTCACCATGAAAAAAATTTTTTTTTTGACCCGAGCTTGGGTCGCGACCCAAAAATCGACTCACTTGGGAAAAATGTTCTAGCAAAGGCCCTCCCATACAAAAATTTTTTCTTCTCAAAAATGATTTTCGTTTCACTTTTCATACTCAGGGGAGTCTAAAATTGATGTTTTGAGTCACCGTGAAAAAAAAATTTTTTTGACCCGAGCTTGTGTCGGCGACCCAAAATCGACGCACTTGGGAAAAATGTTCTAGCAGGGGCCCTCCCATACAAAAATTTTTTCTTCTCAAAAATGATTTTCGTTTCACTTTTCATACTCAGGGGAGTCTAAAATTGATGTTTTGAGTCACCGTGAAAAAAAAATTTTTTTGACCCGAGCTTGTGTCGGCGACCCAAAATCGACGCACTTGGGAAAAATGTTCTAGCAGGGGCCCTCCCATACAAAAATTTTTTCTTCTCAAAAATGATTTTCGTTTCACTTTTCATACTCAGGGGAGTCTAAAATTGATGTTTTGAGTCACCGAGAAAAAAAAATTTTTTTGACCCGAGCTTGTGTCGGCGACCCAAAATCGACGCACTTGGGAAATATGTTCTAGCAGGGGCCCTCCCATACAAAAATTTTTTCTTCTCAAAAATGATTTTCGTTTCACTTTTCATACTCAGGGGAGTCTAAAATTGATGTTTTGAGTCACCGTGAAAAAAAAATTTTTTTGACCCGAGCTTGTGTCGGCGACCCAAAATCGACACACTTGGGAAATATGTTCTAGCAGGGGCCCTCCCATACAAAAATTTTTTCTTCTCAAAAATGATTTTCGTTTCACTTTTCATACTCAGGGGAGTCTAAAATTGATGTTTTGAGTCACGGTGAAAAAAAATTTTTTTTTGACTCACCGGGTAAAATGGTCGCACTTGGGAAAAATGTTCTACCAGGGGCCCTCCCATACAAAAAATTTTTATTTCTCAAATCGATGCGTGGTTTCACTTTTCATACTCTAGGGCCCATTTGCTTCAACTTTGGAAAAAATTTTCGATGATGAAAAATTTTCGCCTTCGACGTCCATCGACCACTCGACCCGAACTTGGTACTTTTGTATGGAGGTACCCGAGTAGTGACTTTTTCATACAAAAATTTTTATTTCTCATATCGATCCGTGGTTTCACTTTTCATACTCTAGGGCCCAATTGCTTCAACTTTGGAAAAAATTTTCGATGATGAAAAATTTTCACCTTCGACGTCCATCGACCACTCGACCCGAACTTGGTACTTTTGTATGGAGGTACCCGAGTGGTGACTTTTTCATACAAAAATTTTTATTTCTCAAATCGATCCGTGGTTTCACTTTTCATACTCTAGGGCCCATTTGCTTCAACTTTGGAAAAAATTTTCGATGATGAAAAATTTTCACCTTCGACGTCCATCGACCACTCGACCCGAACTTGGTACTTTTGTATGGAGGTACCCGAGTGGTGACTTTTTCATACAAAAATTTTTTTGCGAATACGTGTTCGTTCGCGATCATTAAGGCCATGAACCGCAAGTCCGCTGCGATAGAAATAGTGCATTGTAGTTACTCGACGAGAAAAAAAATCGGGACTTAGAAAAATTTTTGAAAGTCAAATCGTATTGACTTCCAACAACACCTGATAATAAACACACATTGCCTGTTGCACCACAGTTCGCATTTGACTTAACAAATCGCCTGTTGGTACGCACATCACCATCGACTTTACCAATCGCGTTTCGCACCGCTAATCCCACTTGGCGTGGAGCCACGCACATAATGTTGCGAGGAGAGTATTAATCGGGACTTAGCGTTTTAAGCTCGCGAACACTCCACTATGGGAGTGCACGCAAGCACCAACTGTACACACACAACACAACAATCACTCTCGCGAACACTCCATTCCCAAAGTGAACGCGAGCACCAGCAAGCATGGGTCGCCTGAGAGGATCGATGCGAACGCATCTCTACAACTCGCAGCTCCCAGCCTGTAGTCCCGTCGTTTGCGGGCGGTCGAAGGTGTCGAAACTAGTTGTATCCACGGTCGACGGAAACACAGCCACCAGGGTTCCCTGTGGTAAGGTACTTCCACGTGCAGCGTGCTCCCGCCCGTTGCGGCTCAGTCTAGTGCTATAGCGGGGATGAGACGTCAGTGTGCGCGGGGCAGCACCGACGGATCTCGGAGGGTTGTTAAGCCCGCTAGCTTCCGATCACCTAATGGGTTTGAGAAGCGCTATCAGCTCGGATTGGATACGACCTTAGAGGCGTTCAGGCATAATCCAGCGGACGTAGCGTCATACCAAAGTCCGGTCGAACTAGTATTGAGCCAGTGGTCCGTACCTGTGGTTCCTCTCGTACTGCACAGGAATTCCGTTAAGATAGCGGCAAACAGCACACACCAGTAGGGTAAAACTAACCTGTCTCACGACGGTCTAAACCCAGCTCACGTTCCCTTGAAAGGGTGAACAATCCTACGCTTGGTGAATTTTGCTTCACAATGATAGGAAGAGCCGACATCGAAGGATCAAAAAGCCACGTCGCTATGAACGCTTGGCGGCCACAAGCCAGTTATCCCTGTGTGTGTGCGTAGCTGTCATTTGCAGTGTTAGGACGTGCTTCTGTGTCGCTCCCTTGAAAAGTGAAAAATTGCATGCAAAAACAGCAGAAAAAGGACGGGAAAGTGTTTATAGTGCCTAATTATTGTGCCCTTTAGTCGCCTATGGCGTTATATCAGTGAAACAGGACGATGCTCGCCTGGAAAGTGCGTTGAAAGTCTCCCCATACATTTTGTATGGGAGCAGTAAAGTGCGGAAATAACGCAGAAAAGGCGAATAAAAACATTTAGTGGCGTTATTAAATCATAGTGTCGGCACCGATAAACGGTTTTATAAACGGTAATACAAGGAAAATAGCCGAAAAGTGCATAAAATAGTGCGTGCAAAATAGCGGCAGAGCGGCGTCAGGTGTGTCGGCGCGTGTGAATGTGCGGCTTGGAACGCGTTCGCGTCTTGACAGCGACGTCAAACAAGTTCGCAGTGAACCCCTGACAGCGATCCAGCACGTCCGCGGTGAACTGGAGCAAGTCCGCAGTCTACCACCGGCAGCGAGCTTTAGCGGAGACACCAAAGAGCGCCATCTATTGGGAACCGCTGGAGCTTTCGCGAGTGGTGTCACCTGGTGGTCGGTACCGGTATTACGGCTAGTGAAGACAACAACCAGCATCGCTTGGGAGACTTCAACGTCGGTACCAGCGGGCAACCCGGGTCGGTGTATGCGGGTTGCATACTGACAGGCGGTGATCTCAACGCTGGATAAGGAGGCGAACCTGGAAATAATTTTTTGAGTCCTTATTGGTTTTTATCATCTATTGCTGGAATTAATATTTGTTTTTGTTTCAGAAGAAGCAAATATATATCCAGTAATTCCCAACCAAGCAGGCTGGCCTTCTGAAGGCCATGGATAGGACTTTGAGGGGGCGCACTCTCTCGGTGGACGAGTCGAGTGCTGCCAGCAAAGGCAAACCAGGAGCGAGCTCGAGCAAGAGGCTCACTGTCCCGTTGACGCCTGTAATGGAGGGCGTTGCTGTGAGCGGAGCCACTAGCTCCAGCAAGTACGCGGCCAAGTTGGTGACTGGCTGTGGAGGTTCCCCGTCGAGCGAGGTGCGACGCATGATCAGCGAAGCAAAGCTGGACAACGAGACGCTTCTCACGGTCGTTAAGAAGCTGGAGGAGCAGGTGTCGCTCCTGCGTGTACAGCTTGAAACGGCGGCCGAGCAGGCTCGGCAGGACCTGCGTGAGGCGCGTCTCGAGGCGCGACAACGGGAGGAGCGGCTGATCGCCGATAACCTGCAGCTGCGGGAAGAGCTGCGAAAGGAGCGGGAGCTGCTCACGACGCTGGTGGCGCAGTCCATCGGCCATAACCAGCCTGTTGTGCAGCAACAGCCAGAAAGAGCCACGCAGCAGCGTGGACATCAGCAGGACGCGGTGGTGGCAACGAGCAAGCCACCTCAGACGACGGATGGCGGCTCCTGGGTTGAGGTGGTGCGCCGTAAGCCGCCACGTCAGCAGGCGGCTGATCTACAGCGGCAGCAACAGTGGCCACAGCTCCCGCAACGTCAGCAGCAGCAGCAGCGGCAGCAACCGCAACAACGGCCCCAGCTGCAACGGCCGCAGGCCCAGCTGCAGCAACAGCAAGGTGTGGCCAGTACGTCTGGTGCGCAACGTGGAGGTCAGGCGCAACAGCGTCAACGAAAAATAAAGCTGGATGCTATCGAGGTTGCACCGGCGGAGGGCCAGAGCTGGGACGAGGTGTACCAGCTGGTACGAGCAGCTCCCGAGTTGCAGCGTTTCAACAGCCAGCTGGGGGTCGGACGTCGGACCATGCGTTCGCGTCTGGTAATGGACGTGGAGAAGGGAGCAGATACGGCTGCGATCCTGAAATGCGTGCAGGAGGTGTGCGCTTGGGGAGACCAGCCAGCTGCCGCCAGACTGGTGACACCAATGGTGGAGGTCCGGGTCGACGCTATTGACCCTTTAGCGAAGGAGCAGGACGTGGCGCTGGCTCTAGCCAGCCTTGCACAGTCGCCGGTGGAGGAGTCTGCCGTGCAGCTGCGAAAAGCCTGGAACGGAACGAAGGTGGCGTTCGTTCGCGTTCCGGAGAAGGCGGCGGAGCAGTTGAAGGACCGACATGTACTGATAAAGTACACCTCGTGCCTTGTGCGGACGGCACAGGCTTCGACGTCGCGAGAGCAACGGTGCTTCAGGTGCCTGGAATTCGGTCACCTTCGGGCCAGCTGCCGGAGCGAGGTGGATCGGACAGCTGCGTGCATCCGCTGCGGCCAACCGGGTCACCTGGCCCGAGCCTGCACAGCGGAGGTGTGCTGTGCGGTCTGCAAGGGCCCTCACCGAGTAGGACACCCGTCCTGCACCCGGAAGGTCTGAAGGTCTTGCAGATAAACCTCGGGCGCAGCCGTGCAGCGCAGGACATCATGCTGCAGACGGCTAGGGAGATCGGAGCGCAGGTGGTGATAGCGTGCGAGCTGTACAAACCACCTAGAGACAGCGTGCGGTGGGCGGTCGACGAGGCTCAGAGCGTAGCGGTAGTGGCGACTGGCGGCTACCCCATCCAACGACTGGGGAGTTCATCGGTGCCTGGGCTGGTAGTTGCCACCATAGCCGGGATAACGTTTGCCAGCTGCTATGTGTCCCCCAACATCGGACAAGCGGATCTCGGCGACTACCTGGAAGCGGTTGAGCTCACGCTCACGGGGCAGGATCCCATGGTTCTGGCTGGGGATTTTAATGCCTGGAACCAGGAGTGGGGCAGCTCAAGAACCACGGCGAAGGGTGAGGACTTGTTGAGTGTTGTTGAGCACCTCGGTCTTAGGACGCTCAACCGAGGGAACACACCCACTTTCAAGGGCAACGGTGTTGCACGGGAAAGCGTCATCGACGTGAGCTTCTCGAGTCCCTGCGTAGCGGAGCCAGGCAGTTGGAGTGTGAGTAGCAGATACTCCGGTAGCGACCACAGCTATGTGCTGTTCAGCGCTAAACTGCCTTCGACCAGCGGCCGACAAGAACATCAGCATCGGCCACACTGCAACGGGCACGGCGGTACAGCAGGCATGACGCGGCACGCGGGAACACGCTACAAAACAAGCCAATTCAATCAGGCTTGTTTTAAGCTGGCGCTTGGGATCGGCCGTTTCGACGATGTAAGCACACCTGAGGGCCTGATCAGGGGGCTCACAGAAGCGTGCGACGCAACGATGGAGAGGATCCACAAGACCAATTTCCGGCAGGCTCCGACGTTATACTGGTGGAACCCGGAAATCGCGAGGGCGCGAGATGCGTGCGAAGCTGCCGAGGCCAGGCTACGCACAGCAACGCAGACCGACGACCGTATCGCCGCTTCAGCCCGCTTGCTGGACGACCGTAGGGCTTTGGAACGGGAGATCCAGCGCAGCAAAGAGCGCTGCATGCAGGAGCTCATCGACGGAGTCGAGGATGATGTGTTTGGGTTGGGGTATCGAGTGGTTATGGCCAAGCTGCGCAGTCGAGCGCCGCCAGAACTGGACCGTTCTGTGCTGGAGCCGATCATCGACGCCCTCTTCCCGGCCCACCCATCGTTCGAGTGGCCGCCGATTGCGACGGAAAGCGACGAGGACGAAGAGCCCATCCGACCAGTCACCCGTGAGGAGATCCTTTGCATCGCTGAGGGGATGGCCACCTCAAAGGCGCCGGGCCTCGATGGAATTCCCAACGCGGCAGTGAAGACCGCGATGAGGGAGCACCCGGAAGCGTTCGTGCGGGCCTACAATGAGGTCCTGCAGAGCGGCGAGATTCCGGCATCGTGGAAAGTGGCACGCCTGGCGCTCATCCCGAAACCAGGCAAACCACCGGGCGAACCGTCGTCAAGTCGTCCACTGCTGATGCTGGGAGCGGCACCTAAGGGGTTCGAGAGACTGGTTTTGAACCGCCTCAATGAACATCTCGAGGATGAGAGCGCACCTCGCCTATCACAGGACCAATACGGCTTCCGCCGTGGACGCTCTACGGTCCAAGCTATAGAGAGGGTCATCGAG
>NW_026453526.1:1357500-1362500 GCF_943734755.1 Anopheles moucheti
GTCCCTACCCAATCTCTTTATTAAATTGCTCTTTCCTTTACCCGCATATTGAAAGCGTACGCTAACTGAGTCCGCATGACTCGCTCGTATTTTAACACTTTAGGCTCTCAAGCTAGCTCGCAATCTAGCGATCGGACCATTCCGCCTCGCTGGCGGAAGCCTCCTCCGCAGCTGTCCATCGCCGACCTGCAGCTCGACGTCTTCTTTCATTCTCTCGTCTATTCCGCCGAGACCGGATTAGATCCGCCTCCGTAGGCGCGGTCCGACGACGGCGCGTTGTCGAAGGGCCCTCCCGTTGGACCCGCGCTCTCCACACTCGCTGCATAAACAGTCGCCTCTCATGGCGAACTCTGATCGTCTCAGGGGAAGGTGGTTCTCCCCTACTTCTTCGGGGAATTGGAGGAGGAGCTAGGCCTGCTCGCTCCGCCTCTACTGCCGCCCGCAGTACCTCGTCATCCCGAGCGGCCAGTGCTGCTGCGACGTCCGCAGCCAGTCGCACACGCGCCCGATCCTCCGCCCTGCCGCGAAGCCGTCTGTTGCGGGCAGACCGTTGACGCGCTGCTCGCGTTTCATTTACCCGTCTCGTGATGTCTTCTACGAAGACGTCTTCCACTTCCTCGCCGAAGAGTGCGGCCACACTTTCGAGGACCACTTCCTCGTCCTCGGCGAAAGCCGCTTCCGCTCGACCGCTGGCGAGGGCCTCCTCATCGCGCCACAGCTGTTGCAGCACGGTGGTGATGTTTTTCGCTGCCCTTTGAATGCGGTCCCACCACTCCGCACTCTCCAGCAGCTTCTCGGCCATGTTGCTGAGCTGGACCGATTCGGATGTCCCCCAGCCCAACAGCTCACGTCGGATCTCCTCGAACACGGGGCACTCGAACAAGACGTGGGCCACCGACTCGACCGACCCCACGCACCGTGGACACTCCGGAGACGAAGCGAAGCCGCAGACATGCAGGTACTCCCGGAAAAATCCATGTCCGGAGAGCACCTGCGAAAGGTGGAAGTCCACCTTCCCGTGCTTACGTCCCGTCCACCGGTGCAGGTCGGGAATCAGGCTGTGTGCCCACGTCTGATAGCGGCTGGCCGATGGTGTTGCCGCCGCACGGTCCCACGCGTTCTGCCACTCTATCATCGTGGCCGCTCGCTCCATTGCTCGAGCCTCCTTCCTGCTGATGCCAGGTTCAGCCGACAGCCTGCTGTGGCACCTTGCGTCCTCTTGGATAATTAGACGGTAGGGTACAAGACCGGCCATCACCACCGACACCTCATAGGACACCGAGCGAAACGAGCTCGACACCCCGCGTGCCAGCGGCTTCTGCACCTGGGCCAGTCGTCTGCGGCACCACTGCATATCGGTCGCCTTAGCCCAGATGGGCGAGGCGTACCGAATGACAGACTCCGCAACTCCTGCCAGCAATCGCCGCTTGGCCACCTGCGGGCCGCTGTGGTTTCGCATCACCGAGGTGACGACCGCCACCGCACGGAGGGCCTTGTCCGCGGCCGCTTCCACGTGCGGTTTCCACGATAGCTTCTCATGAAGCTGGACCCCCAGATAGCGCATCGATCTCCCAGTGGTGCAGGTCACTTCACCGACGCGTACCGGAACCTCCAGTCGTCCTCGTCTCAGACTCGAAATGAGCACCGCCTCGGTCTTGTGGGGGGCGAGACTGAGATGACGTGCCTCAAGCCACCCCATCACCGCCTCAATCGCTGTCTCGGCAACCGTCGCCGACTCCTCCGGTGTGCGGCCCTCGGCCAGGATGGCGATGTCGTCAGCAAAACCGACGATGGTGGCCCCTTCAGGGAGCTGGATTCGCAGAACGCCGTCGTACATGACGTTCCACAGAGTCGGGCCAAGGATTGACCCCTGTGGAACGCCTGCCGTTACCCGACGTGACACCGGGCCGTCATGGGTGTCGTACACCAGCTCCCTGTCGGTAAAGTAGTCGCGGAGAAGGAGTTGCAGCTGCGCTGGGACCCCTTTCTCGCGCAGGGCCATCGCTATCGCCTGCCAGCTGGCAGTGTTGAAGGCGTTCTTAACATCCAACGCCACAACCAGCAGGCAGCGCCTGTCCCGCTGGTTCGTCCTGCCGAAGGACATCGCGCGCTCGCCTGCCTCCACCACCAGCTGGATCGCCTGCAGGGTGCTTCGCTGTCTCCGGAATCCGAACTGGTTCTCCGCTAGCTGAGGCGACTCCGGATCCTCGAGGTGCTCATTAAGCCTGTCGAGTGCCGTCCGCTCGAACACCTTTGCTGGGTTATCGATCAGGCAGATCGGGCGACAGGACGACGCTTCGCCCGGTGGCTTACCTGGTTTAGGCAACAGCACCAGCTTTTGCCTCTTCCACTCGCGTGGAATGACGCCCGTGTCCAGGCAGCTCTGGAAGACCCCGACGAAGGACTCTGGATGCTTGCGGATGGCAACCGTCACCGCAGCATTTGGCACTCCATCCAGGCCAGGCGCTTTCCGCGGATGCAGCTCGCTCGCAATCGCCTGGAGCTCCGCGCAGCTGATCGGACGGACCGGAGTGTCCCCTTCCGAAGGCGTGACGTCCGGCCACTCGACCGGGGGATGCTCCGGAAACAGCTCCTCGACGATCCGCTGCAACACCGCTGGATCGCGTTCACGCGCCGTCCAGCTGCCCCGAAACCGCAGAAGGACCTGCCGGAACCACTGTCCCGTCTCGTCCGCGGCTAGGGCCTGCAGCCACTCATCGAACTGGCGCTGCTTGCTGGCCTTAATTGCCGTCCTTAAGGCAGCACGCGCCTCCTGGTGCTCCTGCGATGCCAACTCGACAGATGTCTCGTCCAAGGCCGTGCTCTGCCTTTCCCGGGCCAACCGGCAGCGCTCGGTCAGCTCCTCAATGGCCGGAGTCCACCAGTACACATTCGCGCTCTTTCTCTGCTGAGAGTGGCCGATCCTTGCCATGGTGGCATCGCAGGCCTCTGCGAGCACCATCCCCAGGCTTGCCGCATCGGTCACCCGATCGGCAAAACGGGTCGCCTCGAGTGCCATTTCGAAAGTACGGGGGCAAAACTGGCGAGTTCGCCAGCGAACACCCGCCTCCCGTACTCCGACGCCTTCCAGCCGCTGGATGCCCCGTCCGGGCCGCTGGCCAGCACGAGGCTGTTGCCCGACCGCAAACCGGATATAGCGGTGGTCGCTATAAGAGTAGCGGTCTAGCGTCCTCCAGGAGCTGATGACCTCCGCTACTCCATCCGGTCGGCAGAGCGATGGACTCGCGAAGGCGACGTCCACCCTGCTGGGCCGGGCCACACCGTTTCCCAGGAAAGTCGGCTCCGTTCCGCGGTTGAGCACCTCCAACCCGATGCTCGTTGCCGTCTGGAGGAGCGCCTCACCCTTAAGGTTGGCACGCTCGCTCCCCCAGGCCCCGTGCCACGCGTTGAAGTCACCGGCCAGGACGACGTGGGGGTGACCTCTCGCCAGAACCTCCAGCCGGTCCATCTGCCGCTCGAAGTCCGGGAGCCCGACAGATGGCGGAATGTAGCAGCAGATAAAGACTATACCTGCTACATCTGCTGCCACTATGCCTGGATGCTGTACACTCCTCACCCGCTGGATGGGGAACCGTTGGCCGCTGGTGACAATCGCGGCCTTGAGTTGCTCATCAGACGCCCAATTGCCGTTGTTGGCCGGCACTGCGTATAGCTCCGTCACGAGCATAACGTCTGCTCCTTCCTCCCTCATACGCTGGAGCGCAAGATCTTGGGCGCTCCTGCTCTTGCCGATGTTGATTTGGAGCACCTCAATCATCGTCGGTCCGTATTTTTGCACAGGGCGGAGGCAATCGGGTGCGGGCCGCCACACTTTAGACATCGGACTTGGCCGATACAAGTAACCGCCTTGTGGCCTTCCGCGCCACACCGGATGCATATCTTGCTGCGGTCCTCGCCCGAGCACTGCCCGGCGAAGTGGCCACGCTCCAGGCACCGGAAGCACCGCTTCTCCGCCAGCGACGCTTTCGGGACCTCCCACACCCAGCACGAGGTGTAACCTAGGAGCAGGCGCTTCCCGGCCAGATGCTCCGCGTCCGACCGTGGCATGGTGACGCGGGCACGGTTCGTGCCATCCCGTCGCGCCCACATATCGATGGCGGCCTCAACGTGCTCCTTCCCCAGCGCCGTCAGCATTGCCTGACGCAGCTGGTCCTCATTCGCCAGGGAGTCTATGTTAGTGACCAGGACCTGGGCCATCTCAGTGCGGACGATCGCCGCTCCCTTGTCCCCGATGGCCACGCGGATGCGTTGGCATAATTCCGCGCTATCGACGTCCCGGCTGAGCGGAAGCCGCAAAGTGTCCTTCGGCGTCCGCTTTCCGACGCCAATTTTGTCCTGTAGGCCGTCGAGCTGGGCGCTTGTACGGATGACCTTGTACATATCCAGGTAGCTGACACCCTCCGCTGGCGTCACCTCTATTGAGTCAGGCCGCTTGCGTGACTTCTTTGCCACTGCTGGCATATTACGTGGCTGCTGCTGGCTCTGCTTGTGCAACAGCTGGCCCTTCAACTGCCACTGTTGCTGGTTCTGTCCGGCCACGCGCCGTCCGTTCGTCTGCTGCGGACGATGCTGCTGTTGCTGCGGACGTTGCTGCGGCCACTGCTGCTGTTGCTGCTGAGCCGACTGTTGGCGTGGCGGCTTACGGCGCACCACCTCGGCCCAGGAGCCGCCTTCCTGGTCCGGAGACGGCACCACCGTAGCCGTCGCCGCACCCGCTCGTAGTTGTGGCAGCTGTTGCTGCTGCTGCTGCTGCTGCTGCTGTTGTTGCTGCGATTGGGCAGTTACTAACTGCGCCAGTAGCCCAGAGACCATCTCCCGCTCCTTGCGGTTCTCCTCCCGCAAATAGAGCACCTCCTGCCGATGGCTCTCCTGCAGCGCCGCTAAATCCTTGCGGAACTGCTCCGCTTGCTCCGCTAGCTGGACTCTAAGGAGGGCCAATTGGTCCTCCAAACGCTCAATCAGCCGCTCCGTCTGCACTA
>NW_026453527.1:0-5000 GCF_943734755.1 Anopheles moucheti
AAAAAAATTTTTGTATGGGAGGGCCCCTGCTAGAACATTTTTCCCAAGTGCGTCGATTTTGGGTCGCCGACACAAGCTCGGGTCAAAAAAATTTTTTTTTCACGGTGACTCAAAACATCAATTTTAGACTCCCCTGAGTATGAAAAGTGAAACGAAAATCATTTTTGAGAAGAAAAAATTTTTGTATGGGAGGGCCCCTGCTAGAACATTTTTCCCAAGTGCGTCGATTTTGGGTCGCCGACACAAGCTCGGGTCAAAAAAATTTTTTTTTCTCGGTGACTCAAAACATCAATTTTAGACTCCCCTGAGTATGAAAAGTGAAACGAAAATCATTTTTGAGAAGAAAAAATTTTTGTATGGGAGGGCCCCTGCTAGAACATTTTTCCCAAGTGCGTCGATTTTGGGTCGCCGACACAAGCTCGGGTCAAAAAAATTTTTTTTTCTCGGTGACTCAAAACATCAATTTTAGACTCCCCTGAGTATGAAAAGTGAAACGAAAATCATTTTTGAGAAGAAAAAATTTTTGTATGGGAGGGCCCCTGCTAGAACATTTTTCCCAAGTGCGTCGATTTTGGGTCGCCGACACAAGCTCGGGTCAAAAAAATTTTTTTTTCTCGGTGACTCAAAACATCAATTTTAGACTCCCCTGAGTATGAAAAGTGAAACGAAAATCATTTTTGAGAAGAAAAAATTTTTGTATGGGAGGGCCCCTGCTAGAACATATTTCCCAAGTGCGTCGATTTTGGGTCGCCGACACAAGCTCGGGTCAAAAAAATTTTTTTTTCTCGGTGACTCAAAACATCAATTTTAGACTCCCCTGAGTATGAAAAGTGAAACGAAAATCATTTTTGAGAAGAAAAAATTTTTGTATGGGAGGGCCCCTGCTAGAACATTTTTCCCAAGTGCGTCGATTTTGGGTCGCCGACACAAGCTCGGGTCAAAAAAATTTTTTTTTCTCGGTGACTCAAAACATCAATTTTAGACTCCCCTGAGTATGAAAAGTGAAACGAAAATCATTTTTGAGAAGAAAAAATTTTTGTATGGGAGGGCCCCTGCTAGAACATTTTTCCCAAGTGCGTCGATTTTGGGTCGCCGACACAAGCTCGGGTCAAAAAAATTTTTTTTTCACGGTGACTCAAAACATCAATTTTAGACTCCCCTGAGTATGAAAAGTGAAACGAAAATCATTTTTGAGAAGAAAAAATTTTTGTATGGGAGGGCCCCTGCTAGAACATTTTTCCCAAGTGCGTCGATTTTGGGTCGCCGACACAAGCTCGGGTCAAAAAAATTTTTTTTTCACGGTGACTCAAAACATCAATTTTAGACTCCCCTGAGTATGAAAAGTGAAACGAAAATCATTTTTGAGAAGAAAAAATTTTTGTATGGGAGGGCCCCTGCTAGAACATTTTTCCCAAGTGCGTCGATTTTGGGTCGCCGACACAAGCTCGGGTCAAAAAAATTTTTTTTTCTCGGTGACTCAAAACATCAATTTTAGACTCCCCTGAGTATGAAAAGTGAAACGAAAATCATTTTTGAGAAGAAAAAATTTTTGTATGGGAGGGCCCCTGCTAGAACATTTTTCCCAAGTGCGTCGATTTTGGGTCGCCGACACAAGCTCGGGTCAAAAAAATTTTTTTTTCTCGGTGACTCAAAACATCAATTTTAGACTCCCCTGAGTATGAAAAGTGAAACGAAAATCATTTTTGAGAAGAAAAAATTTTTGTATGGGAGGGCCCCTGCTAGAACATTTTTCCCAAGTGCGTCGATTTTGGGTCGCCGACACAAGCTCGGGTCAAAAAAATTTTTTTTTCTCGGTGACTCAAAACATCAATTTTAGACTCCCCTGAGTATGAAAAGTGAAACGAAAATCATTTTTGAGAAGAAAAAATTTTTGTATGGGAGGGCCCCTGCTAGAACATATTTCCCAAGTGCGTCGATTTTGGGTCGCCGACACAAGCTCGGGTCAAAAAAATTTTTTTTTCTCGGTGACTCAAAACATCAATTTTAGACTCCCCTGAGTATGAAAAGTGAAACGAAAATCATTTTTGAGAAGAAAAAATTTTTGTATGGGAGGGCCCCTGCTAGAACATTTTTCCCAAGTGCGACCATTTTACCCAGTGAGTCAAAAAAAAATTTTTTTCACGGTGACTCAAAACTTCAATATTAGACTCCCCTGAGTATGAAAAGTGAAACGAAAATCATTTTTGAGAAGAAAAAATTTTTGTATGGGAGGGCCCCTGCTAGAACATTTTTACCAAGTGCGACCATTTTACCCGGTGAGTCAAAAAAAAATTTTTGTATGGGAGGGCCCCTGCTAGAACATTTTTCCCAAGTGCGTCGATTTTGGGTCGCCGACACAAGCTCGGGTCAAAAAAATTTTTTTTTCACGGTGACTCAAAACATCAATTTTAGACTCCCCTGAGTATGAAAAGTGAAACGAAAATCATTTTTGAGAAGAAAAAATTTTTGTATGGGAGGGCCCCTGCTAGAACATTTTTCCCAAGTGCGTCGATTTTGGGTCGCCGACACAAGCTCGGGTCAAAAAAATTTTTTTTTCACGGTGACTCAAAACATCAATTTTAGACTCCCCTGAGTATGAAAAGTGAAACGAAAATCATTTTTGAGAAGAAAAAATTTTTGTATGGGAGGGCCCCTGCTAGAACATTTTTCCCAAGTGCGTCGATTTTGGGTCGCCGACACAAGCTCGGGTCAAAAAAATTTTTTTTTCTCGGTGACTCAAAACATCAATTTTAGACTCCCCTGAGTATGAAAAGTGAAACGAAAATCATTTTTGAGAAGAAAAAATTTTTGTATGGGAGGGCCCCTGCTAGAACATTTTTCCCAAGTGCGTCGATTTTGGGTCGCCGACACAAGCTCGGGTCAAAAAAATTTTTTTTTCTCGGTGACTCAAAACATCAATTTTAGACTCCCCTGAGTATGAAAAGTGAAACGAAAATCATTTTTGAGAAGAAAAAATTTTTGTATGGGAGGGCCCCTGCTAGAACATATTTCCCAAGTGCGTCGATTTTGGGTCGCCGACACAAGCTCGGGTCAAAAAAATTTTTTTTTCTCGGTGACTCAAAACATCAATTTTAGACTCCCCTGAGTATGAAAAGTGAAACGAAAATCATTTTTGAGAAGAAAAAATTTTTGTATGGGAGGGCCCCTGCTAGAACATATTTCCCAAGTGCGTCGATTTTGGGTCGCCGACACAAGCTCGGGTCAAAAAAATTTTTTTTTCTCGGTGACTCAAAACATCAATTTTAGACTCCCCTGAGTATGAAAAGTGAAACGAAAATCATTTTTGAGAAGAAAAAATTTTTGTATGGGAGGGCCCCTGCTAGAACATATTTCCCAAGTGCGTCGATTTTTGGGTCGCCGACACAAGCTCGGGTCAAAAAAATTTTTTTTTCTCGGTGACTCAAAACATCAATTTTAGACTCCCCTGAGTATGAAAAGTGAAACGAAAATCATTTTTGAGAAGAAAAAATTTTTGTATGGGAGGGCCCCTGCTAGAACATTTTTCCCAAGTGCGTCGATTTTTGGGTCGCCGACACAAGCTCGGGTCAAAAAAATTTTTTTTTCTCGGTGACTCAAAACATCAATTTTAGACTCCCCTGAGTATGAAAAGTGAAACGAAAATCATTTTTGAGAAGAAAAAATTTTTGTATGGGAGGGCCCCTGCTAGAACATATTTCCCAAGTGCGTCGATTTTGGGTCGCCGACACAAGCTCGGGTCAAAAAAATTTTTTTTTCTCGGTGACTCAAAACATCAATTTTAGACTCCCCTGAGTATGAAAAGTGAAACGAAAATCATTTTTGAGAAGAAAAAATTTTTGTATGGGAGGGCCCCTGCTAGAACATATTTCCCAAGTGCGTCGATTTTGGGTCGCCGACACAAGCTCGGGTCAAAAAAATTTTTTTTTCTCGGTGACTCAAAACATCAATTTTAGACTCCCCTGAGTATGAAAAGTGAAACGAAAATCATTTTTGAGAAGAAAAAATTTTTGTATGGGAGGGCCCCTGCTAGAACATTTTTCCCAAGTGCGTCGATTTTGGGTCGCCGACACAAGCTCGGGTCAAAAAATTTTTTTTTTCACGGTGACTCAAAACATCAATTTTAGACTCCCCTGAGTATGAAAAGTGAAACGAAAATCATTTTTGAGAAGAAAAAATTTTTGTATGGGAGGGCCCCTGCTAGAACATTTTTCCCAAGTGCGTCGATTTTGGGTCGCCGACACAAGCTCGGGACAAAAAAATTTTTTTTTTCTCGGTGACTCAAAACATCAATTTTAGACTCCCCTGAGTATGAAAAGTGAAACGAAAATCATTTTTGAGAAGAAAAAATTTTTGTATGGGAGGGCCCCTGCTAGAACATTTTTCCCAAGTGCGTCGATTTTTGGGTCGCCGACACAAGCTCGGGTCAAAAAAATTTTTTTTTCTCGGTGACTCAAAACATCAATTTTAGACTCCCCTGAGTATGAAAAGTGAAACGAAAATCATTTTTGAGAAGAAAAAATTTTTGTATGGGAGGGCCCCTGCTAGAACATTTTTCCCAAGTGCGTCGATTTTTGGGTCGCCGACACAAGCTCGGGTCAAAAAAATTTTTTTTTCTCGGTGACTCAAAACATCAATTTTAGACTCCCCTGAGTATGAAAAGTGAAACGAAAATCATTTTTGAGAAGAAAAAATTTTTGTATGGGAGGGCCCCTGCTAGAACATTTTTCCCAAGTGAGTCAATTTTTGGGTCGCGACACAAGCTCGGGTCAAAAAAAATTTTTTTTTCATGGTGACTCAAAACATCAATTTTAGACTCCCCTGAGTATGAAAAGTGAAACGAAAATCATTTTTGAGAAGAAAAAAATTTGTATGGGAGGGCCCCTGCTAGAACATTTTTCCCAAGTAAATTCGATTTTACCCGGTGAGTCAAAAAATTTTGAAAAAAATATTTTTCCAAAATCGTGTTCATTGCCTATTATAAGGGACCAGGTCAGCTCACA
>NW_026453527.1:27500-30000 GCF_943734755.1 Anopheles moucheti
TACCAAGTTCGGGTCGAGTGGTCGATGGACGTCGAAGGTGAAAATTTTTCATCATCGAAAATTTTT
The DNA here is from genome assembly GCF_943734755.1 of Anopheles moucheti. Lineage (NCBI taxonomy): Eukaryota > Metazoa > Arthropoda > Insecta > Diptera > Culicidae > Anopheles > Anopheles moucheti. The sequence goes on from NW_026453527.1 coordinate 27,567, forward strand.
TCCAAAGTTGAAGCAAATGGGCCCTAGAGTATGAAAAGTGAAACCACGGATCGATTTGAGAAATTAAAATTTTTTGTATGGGAGGGCCCCTGCTAGAACATTTTTCCCAAGTGCGACCATTTTACCCAGTGAGTCAAAAAAAATTTTTTTTCACGGTGACTCAAAACTTCAATATTAGACTTCCCTGAGTATGAAAAGTGAAACGAAAATCATTTTTGAAAAGAAAAAAATTTTGTATGGGAGGGCCCCTGCTAGAACATTTTTACCAAGTGCGACCATTTTACCCGGTGAGTCAAAAAAAAATTTTTGTATGGGAGGGCCCCTGCTAGAACATTTTTCCCAAGTGCGTCGATTTTGGGTCGCCGACACAAGCTCGGGTCAAAAAAATTTTTTTTTCACGGTGACTCAAAACATCAATTTTAGACTCCCCTGAGTATGAAAAGTGAAACGAAAATCATTTTTGAGAAGAAAAAATTTTTGTATGGGAGGGCCCCTGCTAGAACATATTTCCCAAGTGCGTCGATTTTGGGTCGCCGACACAAGCTCGGGTCAAAAAAATTTTTTTTTCACGGTGACTCAAAACATCAATTTTAGACTCCCCTGAGTATGAAAAGTGAAACGAAAATCATTTTTGAGAAGAAAAAATTTTTGTATGGGAGGGCCCCTGCTAGAACATATTTCCCAAGTGCGTCGATTTTTGGGTCGCCGACACAAGCTCGGGTCAAAAAAATTTTTTTTTCTCGGTGACTCAAAACATCAATTTTAGACTCCCCTGAGTATGAAAAGTGAAACGAAAATCATTTTTGAGAAGAAAAAATTTTTGTATGGGAGGGCCCCTGCTAGAACATTTTTCCCAAGTGCGTCGATTTTGGGTCGCCGACACAAGCTCGGGTCAAAAAAATTTTTTTTTCACGGTGACTCAAAACATCAATTTTAGACTCCCCTGAGTATGAAAAGTGAAACGAAAATCATTTTTGAGAAGAAAAAATTTTTGTATGGGAGGGCCCCTGCTAGAACATTTTTCCCAAGTGAGTCGATTTTTGGGTCGCGACACAAGCTCGGGTCAAAAAAAATTTTTTTTTCACGGTGACTCAAAACATCAATTTTAGACTCCCCTGAGTATGAAAAGTGAAACGAAAATCATTTTTGAGAAGAAAAAATTTTTGTATGGGAGGGCCCCTGCTAGAACATTTTTCCCAAGTGAGTCGATTTTTGGGTCGCGACACAAGCTCGGGTCAAAAAAAATTTTTTTTTCATGGTGACTCAAAACATCAATTTTAGACTCCCCTGAGTATGAAAAGTGAAACGAAAATCATTTTTGAGAAGAAAAAAATTTGTATGGGAGGGCCCCTGCTAGAACATTTTTCCCAAGTAAATTCGATTTTACCCGGTGAGTCAAAAAATTTTGAAAAAAATATTTTGCCAAAATCGTGTTCATTGCCTATTATAAGGGACCAGGTCAGCTCACACGCATTTTTGGAGACCATATGGAAAGTGCGTCTGGGATTGCGGAAATTAAGTTTAGAGTGTTAAATGATGGTTTCGCAATCCCGAAAGGCTCAAAATCCACCCTAAGGTCCCCTGGGTGAAATGTGGTTTCCAAGGTGTGAGCGCTATCGGTGATAGAGTTGGAATGTGATTTCCAGAGCGCAGGGCGACTGGGCTTAGAGCGAAAATCATAGACAAGGGTAAGTATTGGACTGAACGACTCGAAGCAAACGAAAATCATAGACAAGGGTAATGGACTGAACGACTCGAAGCAAACGAAAACCACACACAAGAGTAATGGACTGAACGAATCGAAGCAAACGAAAACCACACACAAGAGTAATGGACTGAACGAATCGAAGCAAACGAAAATCACATACAAGAGTAATGGACTGAACGAATCGAAGCAAACGAAAAACCACAGACAAGAGTAATGGAGTGAACGAATCGAAGCAAACGAAAACCAAAGACAAGAGTAATAGAGTGAACGAATCGAAGCACACGAAAACCATGAACACAGGGATAACTGAGAACGAACCTACCTATCAGAGCATGTGAAAGCATGGACAAGAGTACTGAAAATCGGACCAAACCTCTAGAAGCACACGAAAATCATGGACAAGAGTACTCAAAAACACGGACCAAACCTATGGAAGCACACGAAAACCATGAACACAGGGATAACTGAGAACGAACCTACCTATCAGAGCATGTGAAAGCATGGACAAGAGTACTGAAAATCGGACCAAACCTCTAGAAGCACACGAAAATCATGGACAAGAGTACTCAAAAACACGGACCAAACCTGTCGAAGCACACGAAAACCATGAACACAGGGATAACTGAAAACTGACTGTGAACCTATCAGAGCATGTGAAAGCATGGACAAGAGTACTGAAAATCGGACCAAACCTCAAGAAGCACACGAAAATCATGGACAAGAGTA
>NW_026453527.1:40000-42500 GCF_943734755.1 Anopheles moucheti
TCAAAAAAATTTTTTTTTCTCGGTGACTCAAAACATCAATTTTAGACTCCCCTGAGTATGAAAAGTGAAACGAAAATCATTTTTGAGAAGAAAAAATTTTTGTATGGGAGGGCCCCTGCTAGAACATTTTTCCCAAGTGCGACCATTTTACCCAGTGAGTCAAAAAAAATTTTTTTTCACGGTGACTCAAAACTTCAATATTAGACTTCCCTGAGTATGAAAAGTGAAACGAAAATCATTTTTGAAAAGAAAAAAATTTTGTATGGGAGGGCCCCTGCTAGAACATTTTTACCAAGTGCGACCATTTTACCCGGTGAGTCAAAAAAAAATTTTTGTATGGGAGGGCCCCTGCTAGAACATTTTTCCCAAGTGCGTCGATTTTGGGTCGCCGACACAAGCTCGGGTCAAAAAAATTTTTTTTTCACGGTGACTCAAAACATCAATTTTAGACTCCCCTGAGTATGAAAAGTGAAACGAAAATCATTTTTGAGAAGAAAAAATTTTTGTATGGGAGGGCCCCTGCTAGAACATATTTCCCAAGTGCGTCGATTTTGGGTCGCCGACACAAGCTCGGGTCAAAAAAATTTTTTTTTCACGGTGACTCAAAACATCAATTTTAGACTCCCCTGAGTATGAAAAGTGAAACGAAAATCATTTTTGAGAAGAAAAAATTTTTGTATGGGAGGGCCCCTGCTAGAACATATTTCCCAAGTGCGTCGATTTTTGGGTCGCCGACACAAGCTCGGGACAAAAAAATTTTTTTTTCTCGGTGACTCAAAACATCAATTTTAGACTCCCCTGAGTATGAAAAGTGAAACGAAAATCATTTTTGAGAAGAAAAAATTTTTGTATGGGAGGGCCCCTGCTAGAACATATTTCCCAAGTGCGTCGATTTTGGGTCGCCGACACAAGCTCGGGTCAAAAAAATTTTTTTTTCACGGTGACTCAAAACATCAATTTTAGACTCCCCTGAGTATGAAAAGTGAAACGAAAATCATTTTTGAGAAGAAAAAATTTTTGTATGGGAGGGCCCCTGCTAGAACATATTTCCCAAGTGCGTCGATTTTGGGTCGCCGACACAAGCTCGGGTCAAAAAAATTTTTTTTTCACGGTGACTCAAAACATCAATTTTAGACTCCCCTGAGTATGAAAAGTGAAACGAAAATCATTTTTGAGAAGAAAAAATTTTTGTATGGGAGGGCCCCTGCTAGAACATATTTCCCAAGTGCGTCGATTTTTGGGTCGCCGACACAAGCTCGGGTCAAAAAAATTTTTTTTTCTCGGTGACTCAAAACATCAATTTTAGACTCCCCTGAGTATGAAAAGTGAAACGAAAATCATTTTTGAGAAGAAAAAATTTTTGTATGGGAGGGCCCCTGCTAGAACATTTTTCCCAAGTGCGTCGATTTTGGGTCGCCGACACAAGCTCGGGTCAAAAAAATTTTTTTTTCACGGTGACTCAAAACATCAATTTTAGACTCCCCTGAGTATGAAAAGTGAAACGAAAATCATTTTTGAGAAGAAAAAATTTTTGTATGGGAGGGCCCCTGCTAGAACATTTTTCCCAAGTGAGTCGATTTTTGGGTCGCGACACAAGCTCGGGTCAAAAAAAATTTTTTTTTCACGGTGACTCAAAACATCAATTTTAGACTCCCCTGAGTATGAAAAGTGAAACGAAAATCATTTTTGAGAAGAAAAAATTTTTGTATGGGAGGGCCCCTGCTAGAACATTTTTCCCAAGTGAGTCGATTTTTGGGTCGCGACACAAGCTCGGGTCAAAAAAAATTTTTTTTTCATGGTGACTCAAAACATCAATTTTAGACTCCCCTGAGTATGAAAAGTGAAACGAAAATCATTTTTGAGAAGAAAAAAATTTGTATGGGAGGGCCCCTGCTAGAACATTTTTCCCAAGTAAATTCGATTTTACCCGGTGAGTCAAAAAATTTTGAAAAAAATATTTTGCCAAAATCGTGTTCATTGCCTATTATAAGGGACCAGGTCAGCTCACACGCATTTTTGGAGACCATATGGAAAGTGCGTCTGGGATTGCGGAAATTAAGTTTAGAGTGTTAAATGATGGTTTCGCAATCCCGAAAGGCTCAAAATCCACCCTAAGGTCCCCTGGGTGAAATGTGGTTTCCAAGGTGTGAGCGCTATCGGTGATAGAGTTGGAATGTGATTTCCAGAGCGCAGGGCGACTGGGCTTAGAGCGAAAATCATAGACAAGGGTAAGTATTGGACTGAACGACTCGAAGCAAACGAAAATCATAGACAAGGGTAATGGACTGAACGACTCGAAGCAAACGAAAACCACACACAAGAGTAATGGACTGAACGAATCGAAGCAAACGAAAACCACACACAAGAGTAATGGACTGAACGAATCGAAGCAAACGAAAATCACATACAAGAGTAATGGACTGAACGAATCGAAGCAAACGAAAAACCACAGACAAGAGTAATGGAGTGAACGAATCGAAGCAAACGAAAACCAAAGACA
>NW_026453527.1:47500-52500 GCF_943734755.1 Anopheles moucheti
GGATCGACCGATAGCCGAGCACCGGTGGGCTCGAAACCGGTAGTGATGCTCAGCAGAGTGCCGGAAGGGCAGACCGCAGCCACGAGCGGTGTTGCTCGCACGAGTGGCGTTGGCACGGCCACGGCTGCGAAAGGAGCCACGATGGAGAGGCTCATCGAGCGTCTGGAGGACGAGCTATCCCTCCTCCGTGTTCAGCTGACGGAGCAAGCTGAGCAATACCGGAAAGACCTCGCGGCGATGCAGGAGTGCCATCGCCAGGAGGTGCTCCATCTGCGAGAGGAGAACCATAAGGAGCGGGAGATGGTCTCTGGGCTTCTTACGCAACTGGTTGTTGCGCAGTCGCAGCAGCAACAGCAGCAGCAGCAGCAGCAGCAGCTGGCACAACAGCGAGAGGGTGCGGTGACGGCTACGGTGGTGCCGTCTCCGGACCAGGAAGGCGGCTCCTGGGCCGAGGTGGTGCGCCGTAAGCCGGCACGCCAGCAGCCGGCTCAGCAGCATCAGCAGCAGTGGCCGCAGCTCCCGCAACGGCAGCAGCCGCAGCGGCAACAGCAGCAACGTCCGCAGCAACATCAGAGCGGACAGCGTTCGGCTGGGCAGCCCCAGCAACAACAACAACAGTGGCATTTGCAGGGCCAGTTGCTGCGAAAGCAGAGTAAGCAGCAGCCACGCACGATGCCAGCTGCAGTGAAGAAGTCGCGGAAGCGGCCCGACACCATCGAGGTGATGCCAGCGGAGGGCGTCAGCTACCTCGACATGTATAGGGCGATTCGTACGAGCTCGCATCTCGACGGCATGCAGGAGAAGATCGGCGTCGGCAAGCGAACGCCGAAAGACACCTTGCGGCTGCCGCTGAGCCGTGATGCCGACAGCGCCGAGCTGTGCCAGCGTATCCGGCAAGCCATCGGAGACAAGGGTGCGGCGACCGTGCGCACGGAGATGTCGATGGTGCTTATAACAAACATCGACTCCTTGGCGAGCGAGGACCAGCTGCGTCGGGCGGTGTTGACGGCTCTCGGCAAGGAGCATTCCGAGGCCACCTTCGACATGTGGGAGCGGCGAGACGGCACGAAGCGTGCTCGCGTTCGTCTGCCCCGGTCGGATGCGGAGCATCTGGCTGGGAAGCGCCTGCTCCTAGGACACACCTCCTGTTGGGTGTGGGAGGTCCCGAAAGCGTCGCTGGAGGAGAAGCGGTGCTTCCGATGTTTGGAGCGCGGCCACTTCGCCGGGCAGTGCTCGGGAGAGGACCGCAGCAAAGCGTGTATCCGGTGTGGCGCGGAAGGCCACAAGGCAGCGAGCTGCACTGGCGAGGCTCGCTGTTTGAAGTGTGGCGGCCCGCACTCGATTGCCGCAGCTTCGTGCAAAGCTGCAGCCACACGATGATGATAGAAGTGCTCCAGATAAATATCGGTAAGAGCAGGAGCGCTCAGGATCTTGCGCTCCAGCGGATGAGGGAGGAGGGAGCAGACGTGATGCTCATCACGGAGCTCTATGCTGTGCCGGCCAACAATGGGAACTGGGCATCCGACGACGCACTGAAGGCCGCGATCGTCACCAGTGGCCAACGGTTTCCCATACAGCGGGTGAGGAGCGTGCAGCATCCGGGCATCGTAGCTGCCGAGGTGGCGGGCATCGTTGTCATCTGCTGCTATATTCCGCCATCGATCGGCCTCCCGGAGTTCGAGCAACAGATGGACCGGCTGGAGGTACTTGCGCGAGGCCACCCTTGCGTGCTGATAGCTGGTGACTTCAACGCGTGGCATGGGGCCTGGGGGAGCGAGCGGGCCAACCTTAAGGGTGAGGCGCTCCTTCAGACGGTTACCAGCCTAGGATTGGAGGTCCTCAACCGCGGCACGGAGCCGACATTCCTGGGGAACGGTGTGGCTCGGCCCAGCAGAGTGGACGTCGCCTTCGCGAGTCCAACGCTCTGCCGATCGGATGGAGCAGCGGAGGACATCAGCTCCTGGCGGACGCTAGACCGCTACTCCTATAGCGACCACCGCTATATTCGGTTTGCGGTCGGGCAACAGCATCGTGCAGGTCAGCGGCCCGGACGGGGCATTCATCAGCAGGAAGGTGTCGAAGTACGGGAGGTGGGTACTCGCTGGCGAACTCGCCAGTTTTGCCCCCGTACTTTCGAGCTGGCACTTGAGGCGACCCGTTTTGCCGATCGGGTGACCGATGCGGCAAGCCTGGGGATGGTGCTTACGGAGGCCTGCGACGCTACCATGGCGAGGATTGGGCAGTCGCAGCAGCAGAGGAGGAACTGCAACACATATTGGTGGACTCCGGATATCGAGGAGCTGACCGAGCGCTGCCGGTTGGCTCGGGAGCGACAGTCATTGGCCCTCGACGAGACGTCCGCCGAACTGGCTTCAGAGGAACATCAGGAGGCGCGTGCTGCCTTAAGGGTGGCAATTAAGGCCAGCAAGCAGCGCCAGTTCGATGAGTGGCTGCAGGCCCTGGCTGCAGATGAGACGGGACAGTGGTTCCGGCAAGTGCTTCTTCGGTTTCGGGGCAGCTGGACGGCGCGTGAACGCGATCCAGCGGTGTTGCAGCGGATCGTCGAGGAGCTGTTTCCGGAGCATCCCCCGGTCGAGTGGCCGGACGTCACGCCTTCGGAAGGGGACACTCCGGTCCGTCCGATCAGCTGCGCGGAGCTCCAGGCGATAGCGAGCGAGCTGCATCCGCGGAAGGCGCCTGGCCTCGATGGAGTACCGAACGCTGCGGTAACGGCTGCCATCCGGAAGTATCCGGAGCCATTCGCTGGTGTCTACCAGCGCTGCTTGGACACCGGCGAAATACCACGCGAATGGAAAAGGCAGAAGCTGGTGCTGTTGCCTAAGCCGGGTAAGCCGCCGGGCGAAGCCTCGTCCTGCCGCCCGATCTGCTTGATCGACAACCCGGCGAAGGTCTTCGAGAGGACTACGCTGGACAGACTCAACGAGCACCTGGAGGATCCGGAGGCACCTCGGCTGGCCGAGAACCAGTTCGGATTCCGGAAGCAGCGGAGCACCCTGCAGGCGATCCAGCTGGTGGTGGAAGCAGGCGAGCGCGCGATGTCCTACGGACGGACTAACAACCGGGATAAGCGCTGTCTGCTGGTTGTGGCGTTGGACGTCAGAAACGCCTTTAACACCGCCAGCTGGCAGGCGATAGCGATGGCCCTGCGTGAGAAGGAGGTTCCAGCGCAGCTGCAACTCCTGCTCCGCGACTATTTCACCGACAGGGAGCTGGTGTACGACACCCACGACGGCCCGGTGTCACGTCGGGTGACGGCAGGCGTTCCACAGGGGTCAATCCTTGGCCCGACTCTGTGGAACGTTATGTACGACGGCGTTCTGCGGATCCAGCTCCCTGAAGGGGCCACCATCGTCGGCTTTGCCGATGACATCGCCATCCTGGCCGAGGGCTGCACACCCGAGGAGTCGGCGACGGTCGCGGAGGCTGCGATCGACGCGGTGATGGGGTGGCTCGAGGCACGTCACCTTAGTCTCGCCCCCCACAAAACCGAGGTGGTTCTGATATCGAGTCTGCGTCGAGGACGTTTGGAAATTCCTGTGCGCGTCGGCGAAGTGGTCTGCACGTCAAAGCGATCGATACGCTACCTGGGGGTACAACTCCACGAGAAACTCTCGTGGAAACCGCACGTGGAAGCGGCCGCGGACAAGGCCCTCCGTGCGGTGGCGGTGGTTACCTCGGTGATGAGGAACCACAGCGGCCCCCAGGTGGCCAAGCGGCGGTTGCTGGCAGGAGTCGCTGAGTCGGTGATCCGGTACGCCTCGCCCATCTGGGCTAAGGCGACCGATATGCAGTGGTGCCGCAGACGACTGGCCCAGGTGCAGAAGCCGCTGGCACGCGGGGTGTCGAGCTCGTTTCGCTCGGTGTCCTATGAGGTGTCGGTGGTGATGGCCGGTCTTGTACCCTACCGTCTAATTATCCAAGAGGACGCAAGGTGCCATAGCAGGCTGCTGGTCGAGCCTGGCGCCAGCAGGAAGGAGGTACGAGCGGCGGAGCGAGCAGCCACGATGCTGCAATGGCAGGACGCCTGGGACCGTGCGGCGGCAACACCATCGGCCAGCCGCTACTTGACGTGGGCGCACGGGATGATTCCCGACCTGCACCGGTGGACGGGACGAAAGCACGGGAAGGTGGACTTCCACCTTTCGCAGGTGCTCTCCGGACACGGATTCTTCCGGGAGTACCTGCACGTCTGCGGCTTCGCTTCGTCTCCGGAGTGTCCACGGTGCGTGGGGTCGGTCGAGTCGGTGGCCCACGTCTTGTTCGAGTGCCCTGTGTTCGAGGAGATCCGACGTGAGCTGCTGGGCTGGGGGACACCCGAGTCGGTCCAGCTTAACAACATCGCAGAGAAGCTGCTGGAGAGTGCGGAGTGGTGGGACCGCATTCAGAAAGCAGCAAAGACCATCACCACAGTGCTTCAACAGCTGTGGCGCGATGAGGAAGCGCTCACCAATGGTCGAACGGAAGCGGCTTTCGCCGAGGACGAGGAAGTGGTCCTCGAAAGTGTGGCCGCACTCTTCGGTGAGGAGATGGACGACGTCATCATCGAAGACATCACGCGGCGCGTGAACGAGGCGCGAGCAGCGCGTCAGCGATCTGCCCGCAACCGACGGCTTCGCGGCAGAGCGGAGGATCGGGCGCGAGTGCGACTGGCTGCGGACGTCGCAGCAGCACTGGCCGCCCGAGATGACGAGATACTGCGGACGGCAGTAGAGGCGGAGCGAGCGGGCCTAGCTCCTCCTCCCATACCTAGGCGTAGCAGAGGGGGACCACCTTCCCCTGAAACGGTTAGAATTCGCCATGAGCGGCGTCTATTCATGCAGCGCGCATGGCGAGCTCGGGTCCAGGCTGAGGGACCCTCGACGACGCGCCGCCGTCGGACCGCGCCTACGGAGGCGGACCTGATAAGGTCTCGGCGGAACAGACGCGAAAACGAAAGGCGCCGTCGTGCTTTGGCTGCAGGCCGACGATGGACACCCGCG